>NC_056732.1:473939344-473964344 GCF_019279795.1 Protopterus annectens | reverse complement strand
ATGCTGTAATAAATACTACAGAAGGAATTTTACATTTTAGAAAACATTATTGGCCTGCTAACTGGTTTGTTAATCAGTATGCAGTGAACGTGTGCATAACAATATAAGGAAAGAGCAATATTGAAGTATTTTCTAACAGTGCAATCAAACAAGTTGGAGGAAATATGCAAGTAATGAGAGAAAGAAGTAACATTTGAGAGAACATTGAAGTTACAAGGAAAACAAAGCAGAATTCGCACATTAATGAATAAACATTTGTTCAATTTATGAGTGTTTTGTGACTACGTCAACAAAAAAGGCACAGTAGACTATTAACTGCGCAGAACGAAATGGAGACGTTTTCCCATCATGAATGTGAAGTAACAGAATGCAAATCCCTGATCTCATCTCCCAGAATACACAAGTATAGGAATATTTGTTTCATGAAGTGGTTGTGCTACAAAATCACAGATGTGATAACTGATAAAAAAAAAAGCATACAATGCAATGTGGGGGGGCGGCAAACGGCATTGATTTGTATTGTTAGGATTGGGGTTTGCTGTAGTGGGGTATATACTCCTTTCCATTGTTATGTAAATACCTAGTATAAAAACATAATAAATGAGGAGCCCCCAAGGGGAAGGGTGTAGTTTAGTGTGCTCCTGCAAAAATGTGTTTTCCCTCTTTGTTTTGTACTTCTGAATGGTGTGTCACAATTTTAAAAATCAATAGAACATAAATGAAAACTTGTGGGAAAACTTGGCTAGGCTTAGAAAGTCTTCCTTGGGTCGTTAGCCTAGTAACAATCTATAAATGTATGAATCTATAACTTGCACAGTGATTCAACTTAAAATACTCAAAAGGCTCATTACCGTATTCCTGAGGATAAATACAACTGTTGCACTTTCAAAAAGGATGATTATGGTCTCTCACTGGTATTTGTTAAACAATGCTTGTCTTCTTTTACAAGGCGGTAAATTAAGGTTTGTGAAAAGTATGTCTTCAGGAAAATTAAAGGAGCTTCTTTTAGTTGCGATAGCCTGACAACATGACCCTGAAGTTCTGTAATGTAAAGCAGTCATACCCCCTAAGCTGTACAATACTTAAACTCTTCATAATGGTTTGGCATGTAATACTAAACTCCTGGTTTTCTGTCTGTTAGACACAGTGATTATATGTGTTTCTGTCTTGCTAGGTATAATATCCTATATGGCAAAATTGTGCATTTACCTAGTTTAACTTTCTACATACTATAATTCCTTTATTAAGTACATAGCTTTTCATAATTTCCTACTTCATTTTTGATGTGTTGCTCCTGGACCAGAGCATGCCTGAAAAGTATTATTTGAAATCAACACGTTTATACCACATGTGCATGTATTATACTTTATAAAATTAGTGTCACAAGTGAAAGTGAATACTTAAGCAAAACAGAAATACATAGCTACCACCTAAGTAAATGTAGAAATACATTTCTAACCTTAATATTTTACCTTATCATTTTTTTTTTTTAATCAGTACTGTGGTTAGGGAACAAGGTTTCTTACTTTTAGGCCAAGCACAGCAACACCGTTATAGACTAGATGTTTTTTTTTAAAAAAAGCACATACTCAAAGTCACAAACACAAGTCGACATATATACCCACCCCATACATACACAAACAGACATACATTTTCACTCGCAGACACAGACACACACACACACACACACACACACACACACACACACACACACACACACACACACACACACACACACAGACACAAACACATACACATGCACACGCATGCAAACACATACATATGCAGATACACTGGTGGTTTTACACATCCTGCTTGCAATGCCATGAATATGTTCTTACAAAAAAAAAAAGAGCTGACCACTGTAGTCCTTGAAAAGTTCCTCTTTTGGCTGACCTCTAGAAATGAGTCTCTGAATACATTTACGTCACTAGAGAATATAACATCAGTTTCTGACAGTCATTAAAGACTACCATGCAGCTGCAGTACCATACTTAATACAAGTAAGGTAAAGTGGTGAAGGGAGGCCCAAATGAAACTCCAGAGGTGAGACCTCCCAAGAAACAGAAATCATACCAGAGAAAATATGGGTATATAAGTGGAAAAATATGGAAAACATGCAGGTATCTTTAACTAAGTCATACCTTTTACCTTGTCGATTGTCATTCACTGACTGCAAATGTTGTTTAACATCTACTGTTTGAAACTTACCCATTAGGTTATGCTCTAGTAATGCATGCAAGATCAGTACATGTGCGCCAGCTGGTTATGTCTGTTATGCAACAGCAAAATGTACATGTAACACAGCCCTGGCTTTGCATATTCATTAATGTTATTTGTGTGCAATGTGGGCTGGGAAAATGCACAGCAAATGATAATGCAGTCAGCTCATGCATGCAGAAGCTGTTTCTGTGTCTGCAGAAATAGAAATAAGCTGAAAGAGGTAGAAAGGATAATGTAGGACACGAGGCAGGAGGAACCTTTGTGCTGAACAAGATAGCTGACTAGATGGTTATGTGAGTAAAAAACAATAAAAAGGAACAGCAGTATATATCAATAAAAAATATTCTTTGAAGTGTTTGTACCATAAAAGTGGGATTTCAGGGCAAACACAGCTGATTTCAGATAAAAATATTCAAGGCAATAATTATAATATTACTTATCAAGAAACTTACTGTCAAATGTAGCACCAACTATATATATATATATATATATATATATTTGTTGTTGTGTCTTTCGGCTTTTTCAGGTTAGGGGTCGCTACAGCGGAACTCCAGTCCACTAATGATTGGCAGTAGATTTTTATGTGCCGAGTTGCCGGCCCTGATGCACAACCTTCAATGAAGGTACGCCCATTCACGCATGTCTCCACACAGAAGACACTCTAGCTGAGAATCGAACAGGACAACGGCTTACTGTGAGGCGACAACGCTACCGCAGCACCACCACCGCAGTTTTATATGTGTGTATATATATATATATATATATATATATATATATATATATATATATATATCTATGGGATCACTACATAATCTCGAAAACTTGAAATGCTGAATTTCAAAATCTCGAGAATATATAGCCGAAACCCCTAAATGCTGAAAGACCAAAACTGCGAAATTCAAAATCCCGAACGTATAATACATATACAGCACACACTTACACACAACTGCCCCCCCACAATCAAATATATAATTCTACACTACAGATAAGCGGGGGGGGCAAGCCCCCCTGCGCACTCCATTTGGGGGCTACACCCCTACACCCCCCTATTTAAATATACTAACTCCAAGATCGCACAGACATACAATGGAAACTCACACCCACACATTTTACAGTCCCTGACACACACACACACACACACACACACACACACACACACACACACACACACACACACACACATATCACAATCGCAACACACACTGACACACACTAAAGCCCCAACCAACACACTTACACATAGATACTTACCTGAACTTCCACCTATCCATAAATAAACAGCAACACCAGAAGTGCTACTTCAGTATCTCTGAACATCGTGATTTTGAATTTCACAGTTCTGGTCTTTCGGTATTTAGGGGCTTCGGCTATATAGTCTCGAGATTTTGGGTTTCGGTATTCCAAAAGTTTGAGATTATGTAGTGATCCCATATATATATATATATATATATATATATATATATATATATATATATATATATACATACACACTGAATTTGCATGTATTAGAAAAAGTCTGTGTACCTCAAAAGGAACTTATCCATTAATATATATTTTGAAAAATAGATATGCAGAGACCTGACATGCAGCAAACAGAAAAAAGGGACAAGATCAAGTCATTTTCATATAAAAGCATAAACTGTACAGTACCTTTTTCACTACATCCAGACATAATGATTTTCTGTGAAACAACAAGTAGCATAAAAGCAAAACAAAACAATTTGTATATATTAATGCATATTATTCAGTATATACGCGGTGGTGGTGCTGCGGTAGCGTTGTCGCCTCACAGTTAGACGTTGCCCGTTCGATTCTCAGTTAAAGCGTCTACTGTGTGATGACATGCGTGAATGGGCGTTCCTTCGTTGAAGGTTGTGCGTTAGGCCCGGCAAGCCAGCATGTAAAACTCTACTGCCAATCATTAGCGGACCGGAGTTCCGCTGTGGCGACCCCTAACCGGGAAAAGCCGAAAGACACACACAATGCATATTATTCAGTATAAGGTCATTTCTATTAAAAAATGCGCACAAGTGTTGGACACCCAATCAGTATGCCCAGTGTAAATCCAGTATATATTAAAACAAAGAAGTCCAGCTGCTAAAAGTTTTGTTAAGTAGCTAGACTTTCTACTGGGAAATTCTGCTTAACACCATCCTAATATATTTTGCTAAGGACACGGAAAATATGAGAAAATCAGAGACATTCTGCAAACTCTGCATGTTGTGAGGTGTGCTTACCAACAATATGATAATCATATCTGTCAATTAGAAATTTGCAGGCCATCCCTCATTTTCCTATTATTTCTGTCCCATCTCTCATAAAATTTTTAAATCACTCAAGATTTCCATCACTCAGTAATGCCAGACATTAAAATGTAATTTTTCTTATTAAAAAAAATGAGAGAAACGGGGGGGGGGGGCATTAAAGAAACTCCCTGTTCTCCATCTGCTTTTAGCCCTATGCTGATGTACTATGCAAATGTACAAATATAAGTGCCATATTCATGCAAAGTGCATCAGTTTTGTCCACAGAAAGTAGACGAACACTACTGTCCCATTATACAATGACATTATTTAAAAAACATAAGCATTTTTTATCAAATATTACCAAAATAAAATTACAAATGTTTAAAAAAAAATATTAGCAATAATCCACTCCTGGGTGTGTCTTTCATAGGCTTTACTCATGGTTGGCTTTGTTTGAACACTTCTGCTTCACCCTCATGATCAAATCACACCTACTGCTGGTAAATTCTGTGATAGCCACACCCAGCAGATCTCTCAACCTCTCAGCGCAAGAAATCTGGAGAAAGCCAGAAATAATGGGGGGTGGGGGGACAAAGACCCACAAAATATGGACAGATTTTAAAGATTGCTCCTATAAACTTAGAAAGTTGCTAGAGTGACAGATTTTGCATCATTATATAGTTTCTGGAGGATATGAAGTCTGAAACTCAAATGTCTGTCATTATTTAGGATTATTTAGTGACTTTAATCCTCAATGATTTGCTAGACAACCACAAATGTTATGAGGAACAATACAAAAATAAGAGGTAAAGATATGGACATTCAAAAATCTGGGCAGTTGAGTGATATGACACCCAGTTATAGATTATTGTTAAATGATCCTATGTAGAAGTGATTCTACTAAATTACATCTGTTTAAACAAACAATAAAGCTCACGTCATAATTTCAGAACAAAATTACACTCTGTTGGTTATGTCAAAGCAAAACAGAGCAAACTTCACTTATAAAGCAAATTGTATGACACCATTTCAAGTGAGTTGTGGCTATTTTCATAAACTAAGGAGGGCAAGGCTTCCCTCCTGGTGGATGAGTATATAGCAGATGAGCCTGAAACTGGTCAATCACAAAGAATAGAACTGCAATACAGCAACTTCTTTTTCTTATAGGAAATCATTACCAGCACTGCTTCTTTAACAGCACTAACAGATATTCACTGTTTCGCAGACATCCCATTTGTCTGTGGTTGTAGGGTAATGAATTGGGTATATATAAGTAAAGGGTGCGGGGTGTTAAGTGCTTGAACTGCTTCAAGCAATGCTTAAATCATTTATTTGTTTCTATTGAGCTAAAGACTGGTTGTATTTGGTAGAGTTTTAATCAGTAATTACACAAGTGGCACAAAGAGGAAGAGAAGGGCAAGCAGTGTCTTTAATAAAAGAAACAGTGTGTTGATGATCAAATGAGTGCTTTAACGCTTGATGTAACAGTCTCACATAGCGCTGATATATGTTTGTTTAAACCAATAAAAAACTATAAAAGGTGCCATTAGAAAACTAGACTGAGAGGATATTGAAATGGAAAATTAACAGGAGTAAAATCACTGGTAAACTCACAATGCAGAATACGAAGGTTAAATTCTAACATGTAGAAGCATAAACAAGAAACTTCTCTCCCTACAAGCTCTTTTCAACCTGAAGGACGTAGACATCTGTGTAGTGACTGTGATATGGTTTAAAATGGAGGACAGAACTCTGGCTGTGCAGGGCTATAATGCCTTCCATGTTTAGACTAGCCACTTCACAGGAGGGGAAAAGGTGGAGGTGTCTCAACCTACATACAGAAGACATTCACATCAAGGACAGTAAAGCAGCACGATGCACTAGAGCTTATGCATGTCCAAATAACCATCAGAAGGTCCAGTACCATATATTAGGTAGCTACAGAACTCCCTCCGTGACCCAAGAAAGCCACAATGCCTAGCTACAAGAACTAGAATCACTCAGTATTAAACCCAATGTCATTTTACTATAAACAAACTATCCACCTATAGACTGGGAAACCTACACCACCAGTAGTGCACAAGTACAGAGATTCCTGGATTTTGTCAATACAAATGCTTTGAAACAATTTGTCAGAGTACCCACATGGGAGAACAACATCTTGAATCTTGTTCTTACTAATATGGGGACATCTTGCACCTTCCTTTGCATATCTTTAATACTTGTTAGCTCTGACCATAAAGCCGCCTCCATTGAAATCAAAGTGAAACCAGACACCGGATGCACCTTTAGAAATTTTCCTACGATAAACTACCTACTCCTAAGTGATACATTGGCAAGCCTCAAATCGCCACCAAACCCAGTTAGTTCTGTTGAATACATGGAAATGTACACCAGTACACTATACAAGCATGCAAACAGCTGCACGGATGCAGCTACACCCTGTAGAAACAAGTGCAAGAAAAACCCTAGAAACAAACCACCATGGTGAAACCATAATATCAACAAACTTTACAATAAAATGAAGAGAATTTTGACCAAAAGTACAATGAATTATTCCCAGAATGATAAAGCCCTAACTGAAATAAACAACCAGCTTCCAAGCTTAACAAAATCCACCAAAGCCAAGATTTGCACTAAAATAGCCACCCAAGCCACAGACAATCACAAGACTTGTTTTAGTTACGTTCATAATCTCAGAAGCACATCAATGCATTGAACTGATTTATGAACAACGGTATCTGCAGTGAGGCTGCATTTACAACAAATATATTGGCTAAAAATTTAGCTCAGCCTTTACCACTTTCTCTCCTCCACTTAATCCACAAGATATACCCAAAACAGGCACACATCCAGCTATTACACAAGACCAAGTCCTAAAAGCACTATCAAAAGCTACAAGTACTGCATCAATGGATCTTGAAAATATCCCTTAAAGCATCTTAAACAGTAAAAGCACAATTTAGCCATCCTCTTAACACTTTTCAGTCTCAGTCTTCATACAGCTTTTGTAACAAGAGAATGGAAAACAGCTATTTAAATTTCCTTGCATAAGGCAGAACATTCCACAGATCAAGACAATTACAGAACCATAAGTCTGACCAGCCTCATATCCAAGCCATGGAAAGACTTAAAATGGAAGTAATCAATAAGGTCACAGGGAACCTCCAAAACCTGGACCTGTCATATTTTAGATTTGTCAAGGGCAGGTCATGCTTACTCAGCCTTGTGAATTTTTTTGAAGGTCACCAATAAAATGGTACATACCATTTACCTTGATCTGGCCAAAGCTTCTGACAAAATCTCCCGCTCAGAGTACAATTTCTAAATAAAATAGGAATAAACCCCTATATCACCAGCTGAATTGTCAACTGGCTCACACATAGGATGCAAGAAATCAAACTAGAAGAAGCTACCTCCACAAAGAATGCTTACTGTACAAAATGTACATCTACAATACAGCTGTCCAAACGGTGTTTCAACCAAATGAACAGTCAACTATATGACATGTCAGTCATTTGAATTTAATGTCTTCACATTAAATCACATGTGATTCTTTCAAATGACATGTACCTAATGGGGACTTGGTGTTCACACTTACACTAATAAAATGATATTATTTATTACATTGTCCACTAGGTAAGACTTAACTCGGCAACCATTATACAAAGAAGGTAGTTAATATTTGGTAACTGTGGGTTACACAATAGTGGATAGCCAATGGAGTATGATGCAAGAACAAGTTGTATGGTTCTTACAATACATGTTGAAGAAGATGACATACACTTCTGCAATATCAGAATATAATCTTTTAGTAATACTGATACTCACTTTTGTAGGTTCAAAGTTAAGTACAATGTTAGATGCCCTTTCAGGCCATTTTATGTCTAGCCAACTTCCACTCAAACCAACACAGATCATCACTATAACCATTGTCATAATCATATACATATCTATTGCCCACATATGCAGAACACGTCAACAAAGCAAGGGGCTGACATCAACAGACATAAACATGATCATCCTCCTTTCTTTAAATTAATAGAACAGAATGTAATTTGAATAATATAATATCTTAGGATAAAAGCTGAAATGAAGAAATGAACTCTATATTGTGTATAGTGCCACAGCACAATAAAATGTATTACATAACTTAACATAACTTATTACATAACTTAAAGAGAGAAATACAGGTTTTACAAGTGTTAAAATAGTAATTTTGAGGTAAATGTAACAGAGCAGATAGTGCAAGTTAATTAACACCTTCTTACTATTTTGCACTTAATTTCTGTGTTACAATCACGCATAAAACAACATTTTATCCAGTATTTCTCACACACACACACACACACACACACACACACACACACACACACACACACACACACACACACACACACACATGCACAAATTAACTCTGTATAAATTGTCTCCTGAGGAAAAAGGGTGGGAAAGAAACATATTTATTTATTTATTTATTTAGTTAATTATTTATTGACATTTGTTAACCGGGTTTGTCCAACTGGGCTTGTGGCCCATTTTCAGTGAAGACCTGAGGAGAAAAGCTCCAGTAGTACATTTTAAACAAGTACAATTTTAAACAATATTGATATAATAGTAGTTATAGCAAAAAGATTCACATATGTTGGGTTACATGCATAAAGTTAAAGTTGCATTAAAAAGAAGCTTAGCAACATAATTTTACATTGATATAGTTCAATAGGTCAACAATAAAAAATTTTTGTTTGTATAAAATTATGCAAATGCATAGCAGACACATTGGAGAGAGAGGTGTAATGAGGTACTAAGTATGGACCTTTTGAGGGTACATAAAGGGAAGGAAGACTAGGTGGGGTCATGGCAAGGGCAGGACCTGGAATTGAGAAAATAAGCTTTTAGTTCATTTTTAAAGTGTGAGGTGTGGGAGATTGAACGTAAGTCAGGGGAAGTTTGTTCCAAGCATGGGCAAGGGAGTGTTTTTAGAGTAGTTTGCCTACTGACCTTTTTGGGTAGTAGATATCAAGTAATTGTTGGTTAGAAGTACAGAAAGTCCGGGATGGGATGCAGATGGAAACTAAGGAAGATAGAGATGGACAGAAGGAGTTTTTATAAAGAATAGAGTGTAGCATATGAAATTCATAAGATTGCAGAAATTGGGGAAGTTCAAGCCATTGAAGAGAGTTTAAAGAAATGCAGTGGTGTGAGTTGTATGGGGAGGTAGTAATGAATCTGGCTATTTTATGGTAAGTCTGTTGGAGTTTGTTTAGAGTGGAGGCCTGGATATTGGTAAGAACTGGGGCGGCATATAAGAGGGATGGGAGGCGGAGTGCCTAGCCCAGGGTAAGTCTAGATTTAGGGGTTAGGAATTTTTTGTTCCGATAGTAGACCTTGTTTCTGTTTTTTTTTTTTTTTATACACTGGAGTATGTGTAGGTTGAACTTTAGTTCATCATCGATAATGACCCCTAGGAGTTTTGTGTGGGTGTCAGGTTGGACAGTTGTATTGTTAGAAGATGTAATAAAAAAGGAGGTTTTGTGATGAGAAAGAGAACGGGGAAGGAAAAGTAGGAGTTTGGTCTTTTTGGGATTTAGGATCAGTAGGTTGTGAGAGAGCTATTGTTCAGTGGATAGTAGGGCTTGTTGGGTCAGGGTGTGTAGTTCAGGAATGTTATTTGAGATGGATATAAGTGTAGAGTCGTCAGCATACTGAATAAGGGGGGATTTTTTGCTTGTGGTGTAAAGATCATTGGCGAAGATGTTAAACAAAAGGGGTCCCAAGATGGAGCCTTGGGGAACACCAGTGGAGATGGGAAGGAAAGGTGAGGAGGATGAGAGCCATTTGACAGATTGTTCCCTGCCAGATAGGTAATTATTAAACCAGGCAAGTGCGGAGGGGGATAGGTGGAGATTTGCAAGTTTGGATAGTAGTAGAGGATGAGAGACAGTATTGAAGGCTTTGGAGAGACCTAGGAAGAGACAGGAAATTAGTTTATTGTTGTCTAGGGCCTCTGCAATGAAATGAGTGAAGGAGAGGAGGGCAGTGGTGGTGCTGTGGTGAGGACGAAATCCTTGTTGGGTAGGGGTAAGTAAGTGGTGCATCAAGAGGTGATTGAGAAGCTGCGAGTGAAATACATTTTTCTAATATCTTGGAGAGGGGGGGGGACAGAATGGCAATGGGTCAGTAGTTTGAGGGGTTAGTGGAGTTTCCACCTTTATGAAGAGGGATAGTAAAGAAAGATTTCTAAAGGGCGGGGACATATTATTCCAGAATAGATCAATTAATTAGTATAGATATAGGATAGGCAATTGAGTCAGCAGCAAGTTTGAGGAATGTAGGAGATAGATTGTCAGTGGAAGGAGAGAAAGGTTTTAGCTTGAGTAGTAGAGATTTGATGTAAGTAATGGGGACTGGCTCAAATGAAAACAAAGTTGTGTTAGTGGGACTTGGAGGGGTGGGTGTCGAAGTAAAGTTTGGCTTAGAGGTTACCAGATTTTGGATGGAAGTGATAAAGTGTTTATTCAGGAGGGCAGCTGTTTCCTGAGAGGAAGAGTTAGGGTATGGGTAGGTATAAGAGGGCTTTCCAGGATACAGGATGTTGTTGAGAGTTGACCAAAATTTCGAGGATTGGATTTGTTGTTAAGCTGAGCAGAGCTATAGTATAACTTTTTGTCATTAGTTGTATGTTTTTTTTGCAAGGTTCCTCAGTTCCCTGTATGTTTGAAGAAGAGGTGGTTGTTTAGTTTTAGTCCAGGTTTTCCAAGCACTATCTCTTTGTTTCATAAGGGATCTAGTCTCCTTGGAGAGCCAAAGAGCATGATTTGATTTTACTCTGATCTTCCTAGAGGGAGCTAAGGAGTTTAGAGTACTCATGAAGATGATATTGAAAGTGCTTACAGCATCGTATAGGGGGAGGTGTTTTAGGATGGACCAATCTATGTCGTGGAGAATGGAGTTAAATTGGGATGAATTGAAAGTCAATAGTTTTCGACAGTCTTTGATAAGGGGGGGGGGGTTAGGAATATCGGAGTAGTGTCTTAAGATGATGATAGGGAGATGATCACTGAGGGAGTCAGGTAAGGTGGTGGGATTGTGGTATTGGTGGGGGGAATTGGTAAGGATCCAGTCAATGATGGAGCTGGAGGTGGAATTTTTATGGAAGCGAGTGGGAGATGTTATAAGTTGGTGGAAGCCGTGTAGGTGAATCCTGAGTTGGGGGGAGTCAGTTGTGAGTTTGGAACAATCAATGTTGACATCACCAAGGATAAGTGTCTCATATGGTATGTTGTGGGAGAACCAGGATAGGATGTTTTCAAGAATGGGCAGATTGTTACCAGGCGTAAGATAGAGGCAATTGCAAGTTTTTTGTGGGGATTCAGATGGCAGTTAAGGATGATGATTTCAGCTGGGAGGAAGTCAGGAATTGGGGAAGAGTAAGGTGAGAGGTTAAGGTTGTTTGAGTAGAGGATGGCCACACCACCCTCCTTTTTTACACGTCTATCAGATCGGAAGATATTATAACCTGGTGGGAGTATTTCACTATTTGAGATTTGTGGCTTGAGCCAGGTTTCAGATAGGGAGAGGATGTGAGGGGTATTGAGAGCTATCCATGAGTGCAGCTCAGCGACTTTATTTGCTAGACTCTGAATAGTCAGTGAATAAATAGTTAAGTATTTGGATGGAGATAATTGTTGTGACTGAGGTTGGTGACTGTTAGAGGAGTAAGATGGGGGCAGTGTAGAGGTAGTTTTGGGGAGAGTGAGTGTGGGGAGAGAAGAAGAGGGGCCAGGGATGGAATGGATATCTCCAGAACAAAGTAGGTTTATAGTGAGGAGAGAGTGTGTAGTAGATGCTAGATGGAATTTGTATAGTTTTGACTTAGCTTTGTGGGGAGGTTTAAAAACCTGTATTATGGATAGTTTATATAGACTTGAGGTAGAGGTAGTAAAGAGATTAGGGGAGATAGTAAAAGATGAAGTAGTTGGATATATGTTGTATGAGTGAGAAGCTGGTGAACATAGGAGTGGGTCAGAGAGACTGGAGTGGTAAGAGGTGGAGATAGAGAGAATAATGAGTAGTGTAGAAGATATTTAAGCAATAACCCACGCCTGAGTGTTGGTAATGCTGGATTTACCAACAGTTGGTGTGGTTTGGTCACGAGGGCGAAGCCCGAGTGGCCAAACAAAGACAACCGTGGGTAAATCCAGCATTACTCATACCCAGAAGTGGGTTATTGCTATTATACAATGACATTATTTAAGAAAAAAAAATACTTACTTTTCTTAAATAATGGCATTGTATAATGCCTCTGTGCTGCCCTTCCACAGCTGTCTGGTATTCTGCAGCAGTTCAGATGTACTGCGCATGCATATGCTTACACAGTACATCAGAGCTGTGGGTGGAAGCAATGGAGAAAGTAAGATCTCCGTTGCTTTTTATAAAGTGTCTCACTATGTTAAAGGAGTTTAACATAGCAAGACAGCTTTTAAAAAAGCAACGGAGAATCTCCATTGCTTTTTTTAAAGCTGTCTCTCTATGTTAAAACCATTTAACATAGCGAGACAGCTTTAAAAAAAGCAATGGAGAAAGGAAGATCTCCGTTACTTTTTTAAAGCTGCCTCGCTATGTTAAACTCCTTTAACATAGCGAGACAGTTTCTAAAAAGCAACAGAGATCTTGAGTTCTCCGTTGCTGTAAAAAAAAAAAGACATACTAATGGAAAAAGTCTGGGTGACTGGACCTTTTTCCATTAGTATAAGTCTTTGATTTACAACGTGCACGCTGACCAATCAGCGTGCACGTTTTGAATATTAATAGGGGGTCGTTGTATAACAGAAAATAATACATGTTGAATAAAACATTCTATTTAGAACCTGCTCTGTGAGAAGGAAATGCCACTGTCAGTAAACAGCTTTCATTAATGTGCTCCCTGCTAATAAAAGCCTATATTGTAACACTTCTTGTTATCATTTTATTTTTTCTTATAACTATTTGGTATACTCTCTCTCTTTCCCTTTTTTTCATATATCTATCTTGGTAGCATTGTCACCTCACAGTTAGACATTGCCCGTTCGATTCTCAGTTAGAGCGTCTTCTGTGTGGCGACATGTGTGAATGGGCATTCCTTCGTTGAAGGTTGTGCGTTAGGCCCGGCAAGCCAGCACGTCAAACTCTACTGCCAATCATTAGCAGACATTAGTTCTGCTGTGGCGACCCCTAACCAGGAAAAGCCGAAAGAAACAAACAAACAAATCTTAGCAGGGGATAGGAGAACAAACGAATAACTGACAGATTTCAAATTGAAACCCCAGTGTTCAAACAGAGAAATTGTCTTCACTACTGTATTTCTCCTCTCCTAAACCCACCCCAATGACTAAACATCACAGATAAGACTGTATAAGGAAAAAAGAAAGAAATAAAAAAGAAAGAAAAAAATAGGAAAAAAAAAGAAAACAGCTTCATACACACTACATAGAGCCACCATTTTATCACTACATTAGTAAAGAAGCACTCATAAACAACAAAACAGTCGGATATCTCTTAGAGAAAGCACATCCAAATCTCATACATAGAACACCTCACATATTCCAATCAGCCATGACATGTGAATTAAAAGTTAAAAGTTAAAACCACCATAAACATTCAGCCCATTCACAACACACTTATTTACTGTACTGTACTGAGGTTGCTATTATGTTATGCTATCATGAGCTATCACTTTAGGATTTATGTGGCACATACACAAAGAAAGGAAACCAGGATATGTATGTAAAGAAAGCGTATTATTCGTTAAAGAGTTAATTTCTTAATATTTATTAAGCTAAGGCATATCTTTAAAATGGAAAATAAAATATAGAATATTAGCTTAGCAATACATATCAGAAAAGAAAATGTGACATTTATCTACCTTATAGAGAAGTGAATCCTTGTTTTCCTCCTTTCACTTATATCTCCAGTAACTGAATTGGTAAATTTGTCATGGAAAAATAATTTTATTATTAAAACAATTAACATCGATCTTATACTAAAATTAAGAGTCATTTGTCGTTTAGTTTCTTTTTCTTCTCAGTGGATTTCCAGGTCTGCTTTTCTTTAGGTCTTCAAAGTATCTAATTTCATTCGGAAGGAATATTTTGAGCCTCGCAGGAAAGAACAAATGCATCTTAAACTCTCTTTTCTTAAGTTCTTTTATAAGAGGCAAACAGCTTTTCCTTTTGGTCATCACAGCACTGGAATAGTCATTATCAAATTGTACTAGTTTGTCATCCAGATTAATAGGAGATTTTACTTGGTATTAGCTCCTTGTCTTGAGATGAGAAGAACTTAACAATAACTGATCTTGGTGAAGAGTTAATTTTTGATGAAGGAGAAACTAGAGACCTGTGTGCTCTTTCTTTGCCATATGACATAGCTTCAGATACATTCAGAGTCTTAGGAAGCCAGGCAGTAAGAAAGCTGACCATATTTTCTCCTTCTGTTATTTCAGGCAGTCCAAAAATATGAATGTTATTTCTCCTGGATCTGTTCTCCAAGTCATCAGCTTTGTTTAGTAATAAGGTTTTCTGTTGCAGCAGAAATTCAGTATTGTTTTCAACTTCAGATACTTTGTTTTCTATGTCATTAAGGGCATCTTCCATTCCAGACATCTGAGTTTTCTGTTGTTTTAAAATCATGTGTGGCTGTTCCATCTGTCTGGTACATTTTTCTTTAAAGCTGTCAAGTTTGTTAGCCATTCTGTCCATTTTTTTAAAAAAAAAAGCTCTTGTATGTTAGAAAGACCAGACTGGAGTTCTCTTTTGGCAAGTCCTGAGGGATTGTCTTTAAATGAGTCATTTCACACCTACTGACACAGACCTTTCAAATGAATAATTTGACAGGAAAAATTCAAATATTTAGACATTTTTAGATAATATCCTTCTATGTAGTATCAGGTTACTGATTTTGTTCAAAAACTGGTTTAGGATATTATAAAAATAAAATTTCCTGTCAGAAATTGAAATAGAGTCGCACAGCAAGAAAACTGTACTGCTAGCCTGTCAGCATCCTATTTTTTTGATATGTGCATCTCTATAAAATGTGATGACTGCTATTTGATTTTTCATGTCTAGGGACTGCCTGCTCACACTAAAGAACATGATCTGTTATGCTGGTCATCATATAAGATTTGTATTTGTAACCATTGTCCACAAAATATGTTTAACATCTTTATTTAGGAAGAAATATGGATGAATACACAACCTGTGAATCACAGTGTAATACGTAGTATACTAAAGCAGATGAAAGATATTTCCTTATTACCTTAGTTACATGGATGTGATTAGATATAACAGTTCAAACAGAGTGTGCTTCTTTATTTTTATATGTAAGAGGAATGACATGTTAATTGACTGAGTGGCCTTTTTATGAAAACACTCTGCAGTCACTGTGTGTCTTTCTTTTGCTGTTAGAAGTCATCAGTCATCGATATTTATGTAAAATATATTTAATGAGTACACTTATTCCACTAGAAATGGATGTACACTCATCTTCTCAGTAGTCACATTGGAATTAGTGCTTCTGTTTTACCCCTGGTCAATGAAAGGGCATAGGGACATTATTTCCTGCCGATTGATAAATGTTTTATAGGAGCTAGCTTGGAATTTGTTCTACTGTTTTGTTTCTGGTGAGAGAAGAAACACAGGATCACTGATTCCTGTCAGTCTCTAACTGGGCAGTGAGTGTCTGTGTGGGACCTTCCTGATTTGTCTGATTGCTATTCAAGGCATCTATCAGGAAAAGGCTACAACAAGCCTACAGACCACTACCTCATCTGGGATAAGACTGCTGATCACCACAGAGCATGTGGCCAGCTTCTCATCTTGGAATTAGTGCTTCTGGTGAGAGAATAAGCAAACGGACATTGCATCCCAGCAGTGTGAAGCAGTGATGAGACCAGCACTAGTAGTAGCCAGGTAGTAGCCAATCAGGTGAATACCCTCTTTTCATCATTCTTGCTAAAGCTAATTCTTTCTTTTCAGTAAGCGCTGCTTGATTAGCTACTGTATAACCTAACTTCAGAGTATCCCCTTAATACTTTGTCAACTAATCTGTCAGGATCTACTACAGTAGTTTCCCTCAATAGTTTGCTAGTGCCGTGTATAGACACAGGCCCATTGAGTTGACACTTTTCCTGTAAAAGCACCCTTGAAATTTAAATAATACCTAGGTGTACACAGGGCAATTAGATTGTGCATTGACAAGCACTGCCCTCAGATTTGCAAACCAGATACTCCTGACTATACTCTAAATGCTCATAACACTGATTAATCAATAAAAAAGGCCTGTTGCCATGGATATGAACTTTTCCACTACCTCACTGCCAGCTTGGTGGATATGGGCATCCTGAGGCAATGCTGAAATTGCCTGTTTTTACTGTCAACCAGCTAATTCTCAAACAACTTGATAAGATATGCGAGAGCTGTTGTTACACAATGTCACTGTAACAAAGCTTTCACATAAAAGCATTCCTATTGTCACTCAGGTTGTCAGTAAGTAGCATACATGCTATACCCATCACACACAACATGAACCAAACATATAGATCCACATATGCTGAGGCACTTAAATATAACCTTCCTAAATCCCAAAGACCTCTTAAAGAAAACACACATAAAAAATGCCCTCAGTGGCTCCAAATGCAGTCTTTCAGAACAACACCCATAGCAACACAAACAACAACATCTCCTGGAGCTTCTACTTCTAAGCCCATAAAGCAAGCCAAAACACAACTCAACATTCTGGTCATTGAAGACTCCACTGTGAGTCACACTGATGTCCCCTCATCAGGCTGAGTATGGAGAGAATCATGGTCAGTTGCTTATCAGGGTCCGAGATCTGCCAAATTATGCAAGCACTCAGGTCACTGAACCACAAGTATTTCTTGGTTTAATGTCTCCAAGTCTTTTGAGTTTCTAATACCATGATGGCAAAAGACCACATTCCCAAGTCAAAGTATGATTAAAATTCATGAAATTAGTATTGCTTCAGTCTTTGATGTTGGCCAAAAAGTGCTCTTTGTAGTACCCACAATGTGCCCCGAATGGCCTCTTTATGTAATTCATATTGACTTAACATGTATCTGTAGCATATCTAAATTAAGACTGTCAATTCTTTTTTTTTTTAATTTTTCTTTATGAGAATCCATTGCTCCTACTTCTATTGGAACTATCTTGGTATCCTTATTCCACATTGCCTCATTTCTGCCTGCAAATCCTGGTATTTTATGACTTTGTGTCTCTCTGTATTAAGACTCTGTAATCACAGAGTGCAGCAATTTCATTGATCAATGCTATTTCTGTCTTCTTTTCATGGACTAATATATCTGGTTTCCTCACATCTATTTTTTGAACTGTTGGTAATGGGTGATCCCATGTGACACAAACTTCATCATTTTATATAGTGTTTTATGGCTCATGTTTCCAATACTTCTCAACTGCTTCAGTATTGTAATGTTTGCACAATCCCCAATGGAACAGTCTTGTCACATTATTATGTCTTTCAGTATACAGGCCCTCTGCCATTAACTTATCACACCCAGCGACAAGATGTGTGACTGTTTCCATTTCTGTTTTACAGAACCTGCATTTGTCTGCTAATTGTCCCACCAATATTAGCCTTTCCTCTTTTGGATTAAATTCACCTCTACTTAACCATTCCTGCCGCATATCCTGATCAACATGAGGTGGTTCCAGAAGTTTTCTGTACTTGCAACTATATTTATGCCTTTTCTACATGTCTTGCCTTCTCATCTGATCCTTCTCCTTAAATTCTCTCTTGTATTTTGGCACATCCAGTTGCTGTCTGATTTTGTCTGCTTCTGGTTTGGTTTCCATTCCCGCTTGACACCAATATGATTCTACTAAACTGAGCATGGAAGTCATCTTAGACCCATTCTCTTCATGTTTCAAAACCTGATCAGCTGATATGTATGCAGTTCTACAAGTGCAGATCTATACATGCAATCAATTTTGAGAAGGTCCATACCTCCTTCAGAATGATCAAGGCTTGGCATACACTGATTTTTATATATCATTTGATAAGCATGAAGCATTTTTCCTGTCTTTCTATCCAACTGATCCAATCACTGCAAAACTGTAAGTTAGAACAGAAAAAACAAATTGATTTATAGCTTGGACTTTGTTCCTACATGTCAGGGTGGTTTCAGTATTAATTTTAGTCTTCAAAAGTATTCCTTACTTTATTTTGCTCATATTTGTTCATGTTTTATTATTGATCTCTCATCAATCCCAAATATTTATACACTTCTTCCTGCTCAAGTTCCTTTACATCACATTCCTGTCCCAGGCTGATGTTTTCTTTATGCTGTCACTTGCCAGGTTTAAATGATATTTTTGTACATTTATCAAGACAAATTACATCCTTATATCATCTGGGAAAGTTTTGATCACTTCCAGTTGTGCTTTCAGCTCCTCATCTGATGAACTATATAGCTTTAAATCATAGACAAAAAGAAAATTAGAAATCTTTACATTTCATTGTTTTCTAGAAGCCAAATTGTAAAACTAGCCTAATCTGTTACGTAGACAGCTTAATGAGTTAAGGGCAAGGCAAAAGAGCAGTGGTGACATAGTCACTCTGGAATATCCCCCATTGAATTTTTATCTCTGGGATAATAATTTGTCCTTTACAATGGCTTAACTGCAAAGTGGTCTACCACCGTTTCATGGTCACGTTAATGTAATTGATCAATATAAGGTATATCTTATACATGTGGGATGTTGTCAAACACTTTTTTGTAATCTATCCATGCCATACTTACATTCTCCCCCTTTATACAATTCTCCATTATGACTTTATTTAACAAGTGATCCTTTGCTCCATATAACCTTATTTTATCACCCCTTTGTTCTATTTCTATGATTAAGTTTTTTCTGTATGAATATAAACTCTGTCGGCATCAATTCCAGTGTATAGTTTATACATAGTTGGAAGGGAAGTTATTGGTCTACAGTTTATAGAATAACTTGCAGGTTCACTCTTAAGGAGTATCATTTTTCCATTTGTTAACCAGGTTGGTGTCTGTTCAGGAAGAGCATATAAGAAGTTCTTAGGTTAAACCTTTGTATAAAGATGTTAAGACTTTTAGCCAGAAATTAGGTACTGCATCTGGGCCTGGGATTTTCCATTTAGGAGGTTTTCTTAATTTCATTTTAATTTCTCCTGCAATACTTCATCCCATTTCATACTTTGTACATTTGAACTTCTTACTCTTTCTTTTACTCTTTCTATCCATTCAACGTCTTTATTATGTTCCCAGGATCTGGATAGATATTTCTCCAAAATGTGCCTATTTCTTCTTTTTGGTGGTACTTTTGCTTTGTTTCCCAGTTCTTCATAAAACTTTTTTGGGTCATCAATGAATACCTTGTTTTGTATTTTTCCTTTACATTTATATGCATATCTTCTACGTTTTTCTTTCTGTGCTGATATCTTCAGTTGATTATTTGCTGTAGTGTACAACAGATCCTGATTTGTTCTAATACTGCGTGTTTTTTATCAGGTCGATCTTTATAAGTATTTTTGTTGATCTGTTCCTTCTTCTATACGCTTTTAACAGTAACACTTCCTGTATTCATTGCTTTATAGTTTTCTCTATTTGAAGCTTCCATGATGGCATTTGATTTATTCCCTTCCTTTCCCTTAATGTCCTGTATTTTTGTGGTAGGACTTTATCTGCTATTAATTCAGCTGCACAGTAATATGTATCCAATTTGCTTCTGTTATATCAGATGAATTTCTGTTGATAGTCTTGATTACTCTGTTCATTTGTTTTATCAGACTTCTAACATTTTGGGTCTTATTGACTTTCTGTAATCTATTTCTTTTAACAATCTTAATATATGTATCCATCTCTATTAAACCAAGCAACTCTTCCCTTAGATCTTTTTCTTCTAAACTGAGGGCACATTTATTATTCTCCATGTCCTGCAGACAAGCTACAGAAAGTTCCAGGACATATTCTGGTTAACTATTCTCTTCATCTTCTTCTTGTGTCATCCATTGCTCTTTCATATGGGAACTCACTGGCCTATCACTGCACAATGCTGACTGTGTCAGTTTCTGAGTTGTTTAGTAGTGTTTTCTGCCGATTGTCTTTTGGTTATGTATCAGAGTTGCCAATGCTTCCTGCTCCTTCCCTTGCTATGCAACTCCAACTGAACTTTTGTACTTGTTTCCTACGGAAGGCTCCAAAGTATCTTCATATGTCAACTGATCAGATGTTTCCTTTTCCACCAGCTTCTCCTTAATTTGGGGACTCATTGTTCTGTCATGCTGTGATGTTACCAGAGTTGGATTTTCTACATTAAATCCTTCACTTCTCAGGTAATCCATAACTTCGGTTTCTATTTCTTTAACGTCTCCATTAGTAATCTTCTTTTCTGCTTTCCTTCTTTGTTTTCTTATTTTTTGTATAGCAATATTTTTCATACCCAGATGCCTTTGCCTGTATTTTTCTTCAAATACCTTTGGTGCTGCTTTTTTTATACTGAATAGTTTTGGTTTCTCCTTTGCATAAATACTGCAACATATATATATTTTTTTCTTTCCCATGTCCACATTTCTTCTTCAGATGTCTCCTGCTCCTCCTGTTTCTCCTTACTTGGGAGACTCGTTGTTCCACCATGCTGTGAAATAACCTGTGTTAGACTTTCAACACTACATCTTTCACTTTGCAGGCACTCCATAACTTCAGCTTCTATTTGTTTAACTTCTACTTTAATAATCTTCTTTTCTACATTCCCCCTTTGTGATCTTATTTTTTGCAGTGTGAAATTGTTCACATCTGGGTGTTTTTCCCTTTACTTGTCTTCAAATACCTTTGGAGTTGCTTTTTTGTATTGAATATGTTGGCTTTCTCCTTTGCACAGATATTGCACTATATCAGATCTCTCTCTTTCCCATGTCCATGTTTCTTTTTTATGCCTTTCAAAAATCTCTATAATTTGTTCTTTATACTTTTGCAGTTCCTTAGTCGTTTCTTCTTCCAAACAGCCCAAGGTTTCTTGGTCACTATAATGTTTTTCATGAGTCTATTGTATTAATGAACACAAATTTGCATTTGAAGCTTTTTTTAGTTTTTTTCTTATGCACATATGTTTCTTTCCTCTAATTTCTTGCTTAATATTTTTGTATATCTTCTATCCATACATTCTGGGCTTCTTGCATAATAGTAAGAATACATCATTTCTTTCTTATCCTCAACAGTCCACTCTTTTATCTTTATGGCTATTTTTATGCCTGTCAGTTTTTGTGTTTTTTGTGGACTTCTACTTTCTTCTACAAAAAGGGGCCATCCTCCACCTTAGCCTGCTCTAGCCTCATTGCAGGAATGTTTCTGTGTCTTGAGGATTCTACACTCTCATTTTTTCCATTTCCTGGCATCACTGCACCTACCAGAATTGGACATTTTTTATCCTGGGACTTGTGCATCTAGTTGTCTATTGTATTTCTTACCTACTTCTGTCCACGATATATGCCATATAAAATACAGTCTATATATCAGTGTCATCTTGGTGAAATTTTGTAAAATCAGGGTTGAGGAAGAATTCAATTCTAGCAATGCTACTCTCCGTTGCTTGCTGATTTTATTATCTTTCCATCCGGACCCCAAATTATGCAAGCACTCAGGTCACTGGACCAGAAGTACCAGTATGACTCAGTCAATGTGGGAGTAATTACATATCTCCCTAGACTATATGAAGACACATCACAGAGCTCTTGGAATATCTGTCCCAGGTTAGCATGAGCCTGGCATTGAGCAGTATTCTACCTTCAGCAAGGATGATGCCACAATTTGAACAGATGATGGCTGTCTTTAACAATTGGCTTAGTTCCTGGTGTCATTCTAAGGAGATGCAACGTTTGTCAGCATGGAAGGAAATGGTCACAGACCAGGCTGCTTTGCTAGGCAAAGAGTCTGTACACCTTCCCTCTAGGCTTTCAAATATTAGCTAAAACACTGTCCTCCCCATAGTGCCTTTTTTTGGCAATGCCAAAGTGACAAGCCATCTGACATAACAAATTGAAACCAAGAAAATCTAAAGGTGTTACTGCTTAGTGCTAGGAGTCTAAATAAGAAACTCCGCACCCGACGAGCTCTTCAGACCTTAGAGATGCTACAGTCTGCACAGTCACTGAGACATGGTTTAAAGATGCAGAGAGCATACTGGCAATGCAAGACAATAATGTTTTCCACACATTTAGACCAGCTGCTACACAGGCAGCAGCTAAAGGTGGGGGTGTCTCGGTTCACATCAAAAATAAATATACTTCAAGACTGGGCAAACAGGGCATGCACTTGAGTTTCTCCATGTTCAAATCACCATAGGCAATGTCCTATACCACTTCCTTTCTAGCTACAGGTCCCCCACTGTGATCAAGGAAACTCACAATATGTACTGAAACTTAATGGAGACACACACCATCCAACCCAATACCATATTCATGCCTCATTATCATCTGGGAACTATATATATATATATATATATATATATATATATATATATATATATATATATATATATATATATATATATATCACCAAAATTGCAAGCATAGACATTTCTTGACTTTTTAAACACAAACCCCCCTGGACCAGATTGTTAATATGCCAATTAGGGACACAGACATTTTGGATCTGGTCCTCACTAACATGGAAGAGTGCTGCTCACCCCCTACTGTAATGTCTTGACTGGGAAGGTCAAACCATAAATGGTTTCCTTTGAAAAAAAATAAAACATTGAATGCCAGCTAATCCTGGAATGTTCAGGGATTACACTAGGGCTTACTTTGTACTATTAAGTGATACTCCAGCAAATTTTCAAGCCTTACTAAACCCTGCGAACACAGCTGCCTACACAGAACTGTTTACAGAAACCCTATACAAGCATGTTAACAGCTGCACAGAGGTAACTGGGTAACTGCACTCAACAAGAACAAGTCCTGAACTAACTCAACTATGGCTGAAAATCAGGAGGAAAAAAATCATGGCAGAAATTAGGAGGTATAGCACGCAGCAGGATAAAAGTACTCTCATCAAACTAAACAAACTTAAGAGAACAAATACAGCTTATCAAAGCCGTATCTGAGGTAAATATGGCCCCCAAGGCTACAAGGCATTCTTTAGCTATGTACATAACCTCTAAGGCCATACACAATTGTGTGCAGAACTCATTGTTAATGGAGCCACCTATACTAAACCAGAAGATATAGCAAACCTACTGGCAGACAAATTTAGCTCTAACTTTAGCCCCCCCACCCAAGTCTCCCCTCATAAAATACCACCAAATATAACTCCCGGACTATCTCTAGGGAAATGGTCCTCAATGTTCTCTCTGCAGCCAGCAGACAGTAGATAGCCAGCTGGCTCACAGTCAGGAAGTTAGAATGGTGGAATCCACCTCTGCAAAGAAACCAGTCCTCAATGGAGTACCTCATGGCTCAGTTCTAGGACTGCTCCTTTTCAGCTTCTACTTCTCTGAAGTCAAGGCAAACATCAACAGCCTTTGGATGACCAAATCTGCAGATGATTTGCCAAATAGGAGCAGTCACAGACTCCTCCACTGATGTTACTGTTCTTTAAGAAGGGCTGATACAACAAATAACTGGTGTCAGATCCATGGACTAGAACTAAAGCCAAAAAATGCATAACAGTATCCCTGGGGATGTCTACCAGCCTAGGTAATTAC
Organism: Protopterus annectens; assembly: GCF_019279795.1. NCBI lineage: Eukaryota > Metazoa > Chordata > Ceratodontiformes > Protopteridae > Protopterus > Protopterus annectens. The sequence continues at coordinate 473,940,130 of NC_056732.1, read as the reverse complement.
CATATTAACAACACATCCTTAAGAGGAGAGACAGGTATGCATCCCAGAGACTACCCCTTCTCTGGAACAGGCTCTCAAGCCATGTGAAGCAGAGTCCTTCCTAACCCAATTCAAGTGTAACCTGGACAACTGGGTGGGGAACTGGAAATAATTCACTCCTGGTTTAGCAGCTATTTCTCTAATGTACACAAGCATCCTGTAAATGGTTCATCTCCAAGACCCCTTCTTGAAATGTTTCATATCCCACACCCTTGCTTATGCTTACCACGGGTACCAGAACTTGTCAGAGATTTGGGATGTATGGCTAGACTTAAAAACGGATGCGGTGGTCATTAACCTAGTACACACCTACCAACTTATGCTCATAATGAAAAGAAATCACTTTATAAAATAAAAACTCAATAAACCACCACTCAAAGGGTGGACTACCAAAAAGTATAACCAAACACACAAAAAAATAAATAAATAAAAAAGAAGGGCACACCACAACCATGAAAAGTGAAACACTGCTTTATTCAAATAGAACCAAACGACTGAGCGCTTTCACCTGCACATCCCAGGCTTCATCAGAGTCGTAGCAAATAAACATCACTTCCCTTTTAAAGCTTATTGAAGTGACATTATACAATAATGTTAACTGCTGCCTTTAAAACTTACAATATATTTAAAAAGTTCATATAAAATACATGATCAAACCCCCCAGTAAAAACCACACACAAACAATGTAAAAACATATAAAAATATAATCAAATGTTCAAATGTTCAAAGCTCTCTGCTTCAAAAGTG
>NC_056732.1:473896844-473934344 GCF_019279795.1 Protopterus annectens | reverse complement strand
GCAAACACTTTGTGATCCTAATGCTTATATTTACTAAAGGCAAAATCAAGTCCAATAAGAGACTAGCTGAATATTAACCAATTAGATGTTGTATTTTCATTTATGGACCAATAAGAAACATGGAAAATACTGATCACAAATGTATATATATGAATAAATAATAGTTTGCAGTCTATCATACTGCACCCTATAATGATCAAGTATATGAAGCCATAATAATACATACAATTATGCATGTACTCATGTAATCATTATAAGTCCTTCGTAGCTTTGAATTAATGTCACTTATGCTCTGTAGATGAAACAAGCATTTCTAACTACGTTATTGCTTTTCCATTACATGAAATCTCATATCAGTTAAGGCTTGTATTTATTCCTTAGGGTATAGCTAACTTAATAGAAATCACAACTATCTGTTGCACTACAATGCCTTCAGTTCAGATAGATAATCAAATACATGTGTAGAACTAACTAAGACTAGTGTTGGTATAGATAAGTCAATCAATTAATAGTTGTTAACTCGCCTTATTGGAGACAAACTAGGCAAACCACATTCAGAAACGTAGATTAAACAGTTCCACTTGGAAGCTTGCAGCCAAACTTTTTCCATCTGAAATTCAGAAAAACTAACAAATATCTGGGAAAACAGAGCCTGTTAAAGCTACAATGTGTCTCCATGTTATCATTCTGCCTTACTGCATCACTCACTAACAATAACCAACAACTGATCCAATACAGATTTGTAAAACAAAGGGCCAGATAGAAACCATAGTCTCACCATTTGACTAATTAGACACAAATGAAACGTCAAAGACTCTTTGAAAGTACTAAAGAATAAAGTAAATTAAAGTAAATTAAACTTATACTGCCATCAGTTGTGTATGCCACACAAACATTATGTGTAATATGTATATATCTAATGGGCAGCTTGCAAAATCCTATCATAAATTATTCCCTGTGTAGGAAACCAGTCACTAATATAATTGCAAAGACATGAGTATAAACCCAACATATATTCAGATTGCATATATAAGATGCCATTGAAGAACTGTTGTCATTAAGACATATCCAAGACATATCCAAAATATGAATAACTAATAGACTTAATATACAAATAAAGTGGTAAATCTGTGTGAACACATGAAATAGAGATGAAATAAATAAAAAAAAAAAAAAATATATATATATATATATATATATATATATATATATGTGTGTGTGTGTGTGTGTGTGTGTGTGTGTAAATGTGTATGTATATGGATACTGATCACATGAACAATTTCCATCCTCTTAAAGCTGGCTTAATTGGCAGGTTGGCATTTAGACCCAGTGGTCTATATGCCTGCATGTCAGCTATCAATTCCATCTCAGTTTGTTCCATTTTCATTACAATGTCTCCTCCCCATATCTTTTCTTTGATCACTGTTACCGCAAAGGTAAAGTCATGTCCAGGATACTGTTGAATGTGTCTATGTAATGGGATTTTCTCATCATTAAGTCATATATCATTTTTGTGTTTGGAAATATGCTCCTTAAGTTGTCGATTGGTTTTACCTACATAATAACATTCACAAGCATCACATATTGCATCATATACTATGTGTCTAGTGTGACAATCAGCATAAGTGTTGGAGAAATACTTATTTTTCCATATTGGATGTACAAAGGCCTTAAATTTAGATATATCTCTGTAGATGGTGCACATCTGACAACGGAATGTGCCTATATTGTCAGATCTCTCTACAGACTCTTTTATAGCATAATTGTTGCTGTAAGCTTCAGTTTTTCTTAAAACTGAGGAGAGGTTTATCGCCTACCACACTCCTAATCTTGGTGTCTGCTGTTAATATTTTCCAATTCGATCTAATAATATCACAGATGTAATTGGTGTCATTTGCAAAGGTCAAAATGACCCTATTAGGCTTTTGAGAACCTTGCTCCTGCACTTGTTGTTTGCCTTTACCTCACTCAAATTTGGCTGTAGTTAGTCTCAAATGCCGAGCATTGCAGGTGGCTTCTTCAATTTCTTTTTGCTTGTATCCTCTTGATCTAAATCCGGCTTGAAAAGTACTAACTGCTGCCATAAATTCATCATCCTTCGTATGTAACTTAGAAAGATGTACAAACTGATTTTTAACCACATTTGGAAAAATGTGAGCAGGATGCATACTGCTTCAGTGTAAAAGATTATTTTTAGAACAATATTTCTGATATAAACTGGTGGTAATTCTGGTACCTTGGTCTATAGATAGTTTTATGTCTAGAAAATCTATTTTACTGTTTGACGAGCATGCAGTGAACTGCAAGAAGTCTGTAGTGTCTTGACGATAGCTAACAAAGGTATCCAATAGCTCTGTATTCCCATCCCATAACAAGTATATATCGTCTATAAATCATTTGTACAACTTGATATGTGAGGAAAACTGATGGGTACCCAGAACTGCAGTGGCATCCCATTCATCTAACACCATGTTAGCGTATAAGTATTGGCACAGGGGGTGTCACTAAAGTATTAAGACAGTTTCCTTTTTTCTAAAGATATACAACATTGAAGAGCCATGTATGACTTGCACTGTTTATCAGAGATTACCTTAAATAAATCAAATTATCTAATCTAACTTCAAAATGTCTACAATATCAGTTTTGCTTTAAATATTTGTTTAAATCATGGTAATAAAAAAGTTGCATAAATATTTTGTAAAAAATCAAGGAATCAATGTATTTTTAAAAGAAATTCACATATTACAGAAAGATGCACATAAATTTGGGCTTAAGGATTACATGATTATAGTAATTTTTTAAACAACTTTACTATTATGTTTAAAGTTATCTATTCATATAGTGATATCAAGGGAATATTTGCAGGGGTAATAATTGGATATCAAACTATTCTTACACTAGCAAATATACACTGAATACCAAGACCTGAAGCTACCACTGTGAAAAAATATATTTAGATGTATTATCTGAAAATGTAAACTGTATCCAGAGTTTGTGTGTGTGTGTGTGTGTGTGTGTGTGTGTGTGTGTGTGTGTGTGTGTGTGTGTGTGTGTGTGTGTGTGTGTGCGTGTGTGTGTGTGTGTATGTGTGCGTATGTCTGTTGGGGGTGGATTTTAACTGTATTTTGAAAGTGAACTTACCAACTGTGAATTCTGTTAAACTCAACAGGCTTAAATTATTCACTCTGAACCAGATGCTGTTTTTGACACACCATCCCTATTTTTAGAACCCAAACATATATTGGCAGAATTTACATTTTTAAATTTTATTATAAAGACTGGAAGTAATATACAGTGACATTCCAACCAAATGTTCAAAAATGGGAAAAGGGGGTTGGATGGATCCAAATAAGTTAGAAGCTTTACGGTTGGAGATGAAGTGCTGAGTTTTTGATCTAAGAAGTCTAAGTGGCCAGTACCACTGAAGAAGAGAAGTAAACATGAACGTTTATGTGACTGGTGGGGGATCTTAGCAGCTATTTTTGCTTAAGTAAGGCTATGGTAGTTATGAGCTCAGTCTACTTCAGTTATATAAGATCATCACTCCTCGCTCTACTGTCATCTCCTGTATCGAAGCTACAGCTTAATTTAATCTTTGGTTGCGCTGTAATATAAGTTAACACAACTACTTCAACCAGGGAGAAGTAAGGACACAAGTGCATTTTTTGGATGTTAACAACACTGAAATGGATTTGGTTAATAATGTTTTTAAAAGTACCATACATAAGAAAGAAACTAACATTAATAGTTATTTACATTTCAAGTAATCACCCACTTCATATTAAAAATAACACCCCAAGAGCAAAGTTTATTAGGGCCTCACAATTATGTACAAAAGATTTTTTAAAAGAGATTAAAATCATTATAGAACCATTTAAAGAAAGGGGTTATCAGACTGAATGTTTAGATATTATTGCCCAAGATACTGTTGACAAACAGAGGACGTTATTTTCCCCAATGTTACAAGGTAGGGTTATATTTGAAGAAAATAGGAATGAGATATGCCAAAGAAAGGTGACATTTATTTTAGATATGACTGTAGATATTTCTAGTATTAGGGATACTGTAAATTGCTAATGAAAGGTTGCATTGCGTAGTTTAGAATTACTCAAAATTGTGGGTGACAAACTGATGTCTTCATACAGGAAAAGTACTAGCATAAAAGACATTTTACAGAAATATAGTACTGTGGTGGTGGTGCTGTGGTAGCATTGTCGCCTCACAGTAAGACGTTGTCCTGTTTGATTCTCAGCTAAAGCGTCTACTGTGTGGAGACATGTGTGAATGGGCATACCTTCGTTTAAGGTTGAGCGTCAGAGCTGGCAACTCGGCACGTAAAAATCTACTGCCAATCATTAGCGGACCGGAGTTCCACTGTGGCGACCCCTAACCGGGAAAAGACGAAAGAGACAACAAGTTTGCAGTCAAGACAAAATCATTAATAATGCTACATTTATACATATTTTGACTTGCAGAGATTAAAAAAATGTATTTTATATCTTGGGGCATCAATCTTTAGATTTGATAGGGGGCAATTTTAAAACTTTATTAGAAATAAAAGAAACTGAGCATTAGCCTAGGTTAGGTGATGACAAAAATCCAGGGCTTAATGAAGTTATCAATATAAATTTTTTTTAAGGAATAGGAGAATAAAGTGATTATTTTACTTCTCATTTGTATATTAATGTCATTTTAAATAGTCATTGAATTGGTATATTGCATATATACATTTTTGACTGAGTGTATTTTATGATGTTTACCACATGACTAGTTTGGTATTTAAATGGTAGAATAACATAAGTTACTTTTTCTGATGAAGTCTGCATGATTTTAAAAGTTGAAAGCACTATAATTAAATAATTTAATGGTAAGGTTTTACCACTGGTCCAATGTATTTATTTATCTAGTTTTTATGAACACTAGTTAGTGGTTTGTTTTGCTGGTTTGTTGGATCAACTGTATGCAGGTTAGGGTTAGGATGAAAACACATGTCAAGACACTAGGCAAATGCAAGTGCTATCTATCTGGTCATATAAAGTAGCCTCTTCATACCCTTCTTCCATCTACAAACCTTGCTCTGACTCCACTTTTGACTGTGATTCTTTCAGCATGCCATCTCTGATTTCCACTCTGTATATAATGCATGCATATACTGTATTCTGTCATTCGCGCTGTATATAATTTCATTTATCTGTTATGTTTATTCTTTCAAGTCAACTATGATATTCATTTTGTATAAAATGTATGTATATATTGCATTTTGTCATTCACTCTGTATATATTGTCATGTCTGTGTTTACCCTGTGTTAAGACTGGAATTGGTACAATGGGATCAGTGCTCTACCCGGGTTAACAAATTCAGAATAAAATAAAATAAAATAAATAGGTAAGGGCAATAGAGCAAGGATGGAGTGAAGGGGGCAACTGCACCAGGCGCAAAGTGTTAGGGGGTGTGATCAAGAGCTCTTTTCCATACAGAAATTCCAGAACAGGAAGGCACTTGATTTCTTTCTTTTTTTTTTTTTGCTGTTCAACAGAGAGCTTGGGAGGGTGAATCTGGTGGTGCATGACTGAAGTATTTACAGTAATCTGAATTTTTTTGTTTGTATTTGTTTGCTCTTAACTTGAAGAGCTGGGGTTTGTGTGAATCGGCTGCTATACCGTCTGCCCTGGGCCCCCCCTATACGTTAAAGACTTCTCTCCCTGACATTTTCTACTGTTTGTACACTAATTATAATGTTTCCCTAACCCCACTGTAAAAGCTAAAGTTTCTAAAATGCTAACCTACTTGGGGTAATTGACTGGCAGCTCAGAGTCATATGACTAAGAGAACTGTGACTTGCTATAGGTTCGCAAGTCACAGAGCTCCACTACTGGTTTTATTTGACTGGATCCCTCTCCATCCAATCTACTATAACCAGCACAGGGCTTTGCCCACCTAGGGTCTTTTATTCAAGAGTCTTAGAAGTGTGGAAAGCCCTGAACTGTGAGAAATGAGGTTTTCATCAAAAAGATGGACTCACTCTATAGTGGGTTGTCTCAAGATCTAAATCTATACAACCTTACCAGTCCAGGTCTGAGTAGGGTTGCCACTTATCTGGTTTTTCCGGACTATCCGGAAATCAAATTGATTAGCTGGTAGTCCAGAAAACACTGTACAAACTCTGGTATTCTGTTTCAAAAAAGGAAACAGACTTAAATCGGCTGATTTACTATGATTTTTTTTAAAGAAAGCATAGTAAATGGACTAAAAGCAGGCACCAGAAATGGAAAAAGAGGGTGCTTCTATCTGGTGATGTCACAGTGACATCACAGAATGGGTGCAGCATAGACGGGGAGGGGCAGGAATGGGCAGGGTTATGGATGATGTGAGGAGTGTGGCCTTACACTGGTTTTAGCCACAATGAAAGGTGGCAACCCTTGGTCTGAGGCTTATACATCCTATGCCAAGCACAATTAAACACATCTTAAGCTGCAATACACCCATGCCCAAATAACTTAGCATGTCCTCATACCTTAGTTGGAAGTCCACCCAAACACTGTTCTAAACAAATCAAACACAAGTAGTTATAATCACCCTGCCCCCCCCCCCCCCAAGTCATTCCTGTTGAAACCAAGGACCAGCACTACCCACCAATTCTGTAGCCATTCTGATTGAAATAGTATCTTGAGACAATACAAGCATTATCTTATGCTGCCTGACAATCAGAAGCAGCACAACACAGTGAGTGAGAGATGTGGAGACAAAATCTCAAACACAGTAAACTCAGGCACCAAAATTGTCAGCAGTACAGCACATGCCATACCTCAATAAGGCCATTACAATACACATACTGCATCATAGGTTGAGGATCTTCTAAAGATTAACTTATCTAAACCTCAAGGACCTCCAAAATCCTACAAAGGCACAGGCCACATTCAGTATTATAAGCCTACCACCTCACAGAGTACAAGGAATCCTAAAGTCATGGCCACTGAACCCATAAGGCAGGCATCGACCAACCAGACATTCCAGTTATGTGACTCCATTGTAAGATATATAGGTGCACCTCTTACCAGGATGAGCAAGGAAAGAGTGATGGTTAGTTGCTTCCGTGGTGCCAGGATGTATAAGATCACATCTGTGTTCAAATCTGTGAACAATAAGAAACCTCTATTGTAGTACACGTGGGTGTCAATGATTTCAGAATCTCTTACACTGTGTATCCCAGGTACATATAAGCCTATTGAGCAACATTCTACTTTCTCCAACGATGAAACCACAATATGAGCACAAATTATTGACTTCTATAATTGGCTGTTTTTTATGTCATTCAAAGGGAGACCAATATTTGTCAGCATGGGAGGATGTGACTGATGGACCATGCTGCTTCACTAGGGATAATCTGTATCTGTCCCCTTTAGAATTTTAATTATTGGCAAAGACATTGTCCACCCCATAGTGCCTTTTTAGGCAATACCAACATGATAAACCTACCAACATAGCAGAGCAAGCAAAGGAAACTCTGAATGTGCTACTGATCAATGCTAGAAGCCCAAACAAGAAATTTCACCCCCTAAAGGTCCTCCTCACTCTGGAGTATACAGACATCTTTGTACTGAATAAAGTATGGTTTAAAATGGCAAACAGGACTTTGCATGTGCAGGGTATAGGATCTTCAAAATGTTTAGACCAGCTACTGTGCAGGAGGGAAAAAAGGTGGAGGTCTCAATCTTCATCCAGAAGAGACTCACATCAAGGCTGGTAAAGCAGCATGATGCACTAGACCTTCTTCATGTCCAAATAACCATCAGAAAGGTCTTGTACCATATATTAGCTAGCTGTAGAATTGAAATGAAAGCCACAACGCCTATGTACAAGAACTAGAATCGTTCAATATTAAATCCAATACCATTTTCCTAGGTGATCTAAACTATCCAACTATAGACTGGGAAACCTACACCAAAACTAGTGCCTAAGCATGGAGATTCTTGGACTTTGTCAATACAAATGCCCAGGAACAATTAGAGTATACACTAGATGGAACAACATCTTGGATCTTACCCATACTAATATAGGGAAGTCTTGCACCATCCCTTGCATGTCTTTGTAACTTGTTAGGCCTGACCATAAAGCCATCTCCTTTGAAACAATTGAAACCAAAGATCCCTTCCACCCAAGGTACCTTTAGAAATTTCTGTACGACAAACCATCTACTCTTAAGTGATACATTGGCTAACTTCACTTCCCCATTAAATGCCTTTAACTCCACTAAATATGTGGAAAAGTATACCACCACACTATACCAACATACAAACAGTCACATAGATACAGCTGTACTCTGTTGGAACAAGCTCAAGGCAAACCTTCAAAACAACAATCCTTAGTGGAACATTAGCATCAACAAGCTTTACAATAAAAGGAAGAGAATTTTGACCATCTGTAAGAAAAGTAATTCTCATAATGAGAGAGCCATTATCATTGAGATAAACAAACAAGTCAGGAAATTAACTCATTCCCTTCAACTCTAACTCACAATGGATGTGGCCTGAGTCTTTTAATAAAATTAAAGTATTGCCTTACACTTCAAACAAATGTTCTTATCTCTAGAGCAATAGGCGATAGTAGAAAACTGTAAATGGTAAACTATTTAGCGGAAAATAACCTTAACATTAATTTGATTCATTCAGTTCTAGATCTTAAACTGGATTTTATAAGCCACAATGAACATAATAATTAAGAATTATGAAATGTTATATAAACAGCTTACAGTATTCTAGTAACCATTAAAGTAACACACAAAATACCAGCAACATTTTCTTAATACAGCAGTGTGATTTTGTATGAGGCTAAGCAGTTCTTTCTGTATCATTTGATTGGTGATATATTTAGAGAAATATGAAAATTATTACAATAAAATTAAATAAGATGTAAAAAATATTCTATAGCCCTTTATCTGCACTAGACAGAGGTCAAATATCAATACAGTTATGTTCTTCATTGTGTAAGCTTTAAGATGAAATCATCTATTATACCATGACCCCCCCAAAACGTGCACGCTGATTGGCCAGCGTGCACATTGTAAATCGAGTTATACTAAGGGAAAAAGGTCCGGTCACCCGGACTTTTTTCCATTAGTATAACTCTACTTTTAAAACACTGTCTCGCTATGTTAAATGGGTTTAACATAGCGAGACAGTTTTAAAATAAGCAACGGACATCTCCGTTGCTTATTTTAAAACTGTCTCGCTATGTTAAACCCATTTAACATAGCTAAAAGTAAAAAGCAACGGAGATCTTGCTTTCTCCGTTGCTTTTGCTCAACTCTGATGTACTGCGCAGGCGCAGTACATCAGAACTTCCGGATGCCAGACATCTGCGGAAGGGCAGTAAACAGGCATTATACTATGCCATTATTTAAGAAAAGTAATAGTTTCTTTTCTTAAATAATGTCATGGTATAATAGCAATAACCCACTTCTGGGTGTGGGTAATGCTGTATTTACCACGGTTGGCTTTGTTTGGTCCCTTGGGCTTCGCCCTCGGGACCAAACCACGCCAACCGTGGGTAAATCCAGCATTACCCACACCCAGGCGTGGGTTATTGCTATAATACCTCCCATTTCACTGGAGCCCTCTGAAATCTGTGGTCGCAGCACTTCTTCCTGTTTTAATGACATATTACCTTTCTGACTCTCCCTTCTTGCAAGACTGCAGGGGAAAGAAGAATGTCACAAACACTTAATGGCAGCTCTGTACAATTGGCAGGCAGGTGGTGATCTGGTGGAACAGCCTACTTCCAATGTCTTGCTGCATGAGCATTTGACATCTGTGTCCTCATGGTGTTATGTTTGCCCTGGTTTGTCATATTTGGCCTTTCACAATGCATCCCCACAAAAAAATTTAATATTTTCCTTAATGCTTCTTTTGCCCTCTTTTTGAGTGGTTTTGTTTTGGGTATTTCCTTTTTCTAATTTTTCCATTATATTAATATCTCATCTCCTCTCCTCTTCTTTTCTTTTTTTAATGATCTTTTTTATTTTAATTTAGCTGCACATTTAAGAAAGAACTTTGTATACTTAATTTTAACATTATAAATTAAAAGGACGAAATATGGACTTAAATGTTTTTTAACATGGACTTTTCTAATTTTGTAAGTTTGCAGTTTAGAGGTAAGATAATGAAGAATGGTAATGTTAGAGTCTGATTTTGCCTGGGAAACCACATCTAGGCTGCAATGTATGATAAACGTATGAATTCTGAGACAGAGCTTTCTTGTGCTTTTCCTCAAAACAGGTATCTGACATATACACGGAATTAGGTTTGACTGTCTCTGAAGTGTTATTGCATCTGGCAGCAACTAATATTTCACTCCACTTCCATCTACTCCATTTATATCAAACCAGGACTTGTATTTCTTCTTCCATTGTTAAATTTGTCCTCATCTCTATGTACAGGTGCAATTTTCAAAACCAGTCCTGATGTTATACGAACTCTTCCATAATCACAGTGTATATTATAATGGGGTCTACTTCAAATTAACGAACATCCACTTATCCGAAGACGAAATCGCTGAGAGAAGATGTCTGAAACCTGATTTTAATGAACGACCATATTGCCAACACATTTCTTGGGGTAAGAATCCAGCTGACCAAAATGGGGAAATCTGCTGTTTTCCCCTCTGCAGTGCGATCTCAGAGTTGGTATATTTAGTTGGGGTGGGAGGGCATCTCCCCCCCACCTGGGTGGGTTGGAGATAGTTTGGTGTGCTTCTTCGTTAAATGTTGATGGAATAGATACTTACCCTGGGAAAAGTTCTGGCAATATGGTCATTAGCTAAAATCAGGTTTTGGACATCTCGTCTCAGTGATTTCTTTTTCAGATAAGTGGTCTTTCATTAATTTGAAGTAGACCCATTATAATGCTATGAACATTTTGTGTTTCTGTCCTTCATATGTCTTTTATTATGTGTATTGTTTTCCCTCTTGCATTACAACACATTATATCTTGAGGCCTTGTGTTTTACCATACAGCCTGGAGTGGTGACTGAAAAGGGTCTATCACTAGTCCACAAACATAGTCAATTAACAAATATAAATAAATAAAGAAGCAGCCAATCATGTTGAGAAATTTACTCCATATACTGTTTCATACACAACCTAAATATCAGAAGTTCTTCAAGAAGAACAAAATGTAGAAGAAAGAGACCACAGCTTTCTGTGAGGGTTTAGAAAAGTACAGTTGTGTACACTTACCATAAATGTAGATGTTCGAGTGTATTCACTGTTGCAGTCATCACATTTGGGTTATCTGCTTGCAATAGTCCTCAGTCGGCCTGATTATCAAAGTCTTGGGTCCTGCATCAGTTGCTGTCTCATCTTCCATGATGTCAGGTAGTCAGGGGTATAAAGCATACAGCCGACGCCATTTTATCAGTTTTTCTTGCCCCAGATGTCAGGTGCCCCCATAATGGGAAGCAATTATATACAAGGTTACACCTCCAACAAAAAGCAAATACACCAGAAAGCTTTACATAGTAAACAAGAATAGAGGTATAGACAATATAAGTCAGGGGGCTGGAGGGAGGGTAACCAGGACTGCAACAGTGAATACACTCGAACATCTACATTTATGGTAAGTGTACACAACTGTACTATGTTCTTCATGTTTCACTGTTGCAGTCATCACATTTGGGTAGATTCCCAAAGCTAAGGATGGGAGAAGGTAATTAGATAACATTAGGACCAGCTATAAGGCCCTGCATTATTGCAGTGGCAAAGCCAGCTCTGGATTTAGAAAAACATTGACAAGTGGTAATGCTTGGTGAAGGTATGTACAGAACTCCAGGTAGCAGCCTCTAAGATGTCTCTGGTAGGGACCTCTGAGAAAGGCTTTAGAGGTAGATGCAGCCTGGTTGAATGTGGTCTTATCCCCTGTGGGGTAGGTTTTCCATGGTGCTTATAGCAGAAATGAATGCAATTGGCCAATCCATTTAGAAATGGTTTGCTTTGAAATAGCATTCCCCTTTGCCCCTGCAGCAAATGCAATCAGCAGCTGTTCAGATTTCCTGAGAGGTTTAGTCCTGTCCAAGTAAAATCTAAGTTGTCTGTCCACATCTAAGGAGTGCAGTATCCATTCCCCTTTGTTCTGTGGATTAGAAAAGAAGGCTAGCAAAAGAATGGACTGATTAAGGGCCACACTGGATACCACCTTGAGCATGAAGGAAGGATTGGTCCTGAGGGACCCCCTGTCCATATGAAAGATGATGAAAGGCTCCACAGCCATGAGGGCCTGTAATTCAGACACCCTTATTGCTGAAGTGATGGCTAGAAGGAAGGCTGTTTTCCAAGCAAGGAATTTCAACTCTGCACTTGCAGCTGGCTTGAAGGGAGGTAGAGTGAGCTTTTCCAATACAAAGTTAAGGTCCCAAGCTGGAGTAGGGACTCTCCTGGCTGGTCTTAAGTTTTTGTCTCCTCTGAGGAATTGCTTCAGCAGTGGATGAGAGAAGAGGGGTAGTTCTGTATTGTAATGAGCTGAAATGGCTGAGGCATGAATTTTGATGGAGGAAAAGGAAAGGCCCTTTTGAAGCATCTAAGTTAAGTATTGAAGAATCTGAGGTATCTTGGACGCTGCTGTGCCCATCCCATGAGTTTGGCTCCAGGAACAGAATCTTTTCCATTTTGCAGCATAGGATTTTCTAGTAATAGGCCTCCTTGCCTCCAGAATGACATCCATCACTTGCTTGCTGAGGGATGGGAATGGTGAGATCAGGTAGTTAGCCAGGCTGCCAAGTTCAGGGTTTGAAGCTGTGGGTGCAGAATCTGGCCCTCCTGCTGAGACAGCAGAACAGGGGTCTGAGGCAGGTGCCATGGTGCCAGCAGTGACACACTGCGCAAGAGGGGGTACCAGTGTTGGTGTGGCCAGTCTGGTGCAATCAGTATTGTCCTTGATTTGTCCTGTTTGATTTTTAGTAGTACCTTGGAGAGTAGAGGCAGAGGGGGAAAGGCATAAACTGGTGAAGGACAGGGCATCCACTTTCCAAGCTTGTTTGTGGGGAGTCCATGTGCAGAATTTGTCCAATTGGTAGTTCTGGAGGGAGGCAAACAGGTCTATCTCTGGGCTCCCCCATTTGTTTCTCAACATGTTGAATATCTTTGGTTCCAGTTTCCACTTGTGTGAGTCCATGAGATTTCTGCTTAGGTCATCTGCCAGTGTATTTAGCTTTCCTGGCAGGAATTGAGCTTGTAGGTGTACTTGGTAGCTCAAGGCTGTGTTCCACAGAGCCATAGCTAGCCTGCAGAGAGGGCATGAGTGGGTTTCCCCTGCTTGTTTATGTACCACATAAGAGTGGTGTTGCCCGTCTTTACCAATAATTGTCCTGGAAGAATGTGGTCCTTGAAGGGTGTCAGAGCATACTGTACAGCTAACATTTCTTTTTGATTGATATGCAGGTGCATTTTATTTGGGTTCCATTTGCCCTGAATGCATTGCCCTGCCAAGTGAGTCCCCATGCATAGTCTGATGCGTCTGTTGTTAGGGTTTGGGCGGCAGGGGGTAGAGTGAATGGCAGTCCCTTGTTGTGGAGGCAGGCCACTTCCCACCAAAAGGAATACTATCCTTAGACAAGGTATGATAGGAATCATTGATTCTAGATCCTGAGAATGTTGACACCATAGGCTTTTTAGATACCATTGTAGTTTCCTCATATGCAGTCTTGCATATGGAATTAGTAGAATGCAGGAGGCCATGAACCCCAGGGCTTGCAGAATTTTCCTTGCAGATAGCTGGGTCTTTGTGGCCAGTAATTTGAAGTAGGTTGTCAAATAAGCTTGTTTCTCTGGCGTGAGGTAGGCCATCTGGGAAGTTGTATTCAAGCTTGCTCCCAGGAATACAATTTGTTGGCAGGGTACAAGATGTGATTTCTTTTCATTTATGGTGTACCCCAGAGAAGTTAACAATTTCTTTACAAATGCCAGATGGTTTAATAGTATGTCCTGGCTTTCTGCCTGAATTAGACAATCGTCCAGGTATGGTTATATCTGAATATTACTTTGCCTGCAAAATGCAATGACTGGAGCTAGGAACTTTGTGAATACCCTGGGTGCAGTAGATAAGCCAAAGGGCAGTGCAGAGAATTGATAGTGCATGTAGCCTGCTCTGAAGTGTAGGTATCTTCTGCAAGATTCCCTTATTGGGATGTGCAGGTAGGCTTCCTTCAAATCCAGTGTTGCCAACCAGGCATCTTTGCCTAGCATGGGAAGCAGCTGATGAAGAGTTAGCATCTTGAATTTTGGGAATACCAAAAATGTGCTTCGGATAGACAGATCTATGATAGGAAGTCAGGAATTGCCTATTCTGGGTACCAGGAAAAGTCTTGAATAAAAACCTTGCCCCCATTCTTCTTCTGGAACAGGTTGAATAGCCCTGATGCTTAAAAAAGAGAGAACTTGTTTTTCAGCCTCTGCCCACTGATTAGGGGGTAGGTCTGGTCAGCCTTTTGGGGCTGGTAAGGAGTGGAAGAGGAATCTGTATCCTTGGGAAACTATATTTAAAACCCATTTGTCCTGGGTAATGAGTTCCCAATTTTTTGCATGCAGGGCAATCTTTCCCCCTAAAGGAACAGTCAGTTGAGCAGGGCTTGGAAGGTTTAGAGTTAAGTCATTGAGACAGTTTACCATAGGGGGGAGTCTTACTACTCCCTGCTTTGGAGAGGTGGGAGCCCCCCACTGTTTAGGCCTGTGAGTACCATGGGACTGAAGCCCGGGTGTTCTGCTGGTTCTGGGTTTGGACTGAGAAGGCCTGGAAGAGGCAGGAAAGGACCAATTCTTAGAGGGCCAGTGCCTACTAAATCTGGGAGGTTGTACTTGCAGGAAATCTTTAACAGTTTGCATAGATTTAGCTTTTTCCTTCATCTTTTTAAGTACTTATTCTGCTTTGTTGCCAAACAGGCGGTCTTGGTTTAAGGGAGAATCCAGCAATTTAGCTTTAACATGATCTGGCAAAGATTGCTCCTTAAGCCAAGCATGCCTTCTAAATACAGACCCAGTGACAGCAGCCCTGCAAGATGCCTCTAATGAATCAAAACCACATTGCAAAGTATGTTTTCCAACTTGTTCAACAGAATGCATTAAATCCGGTAATTCTTTACTTTCAGCACAGTCAGGAATCAACAAAATTTTCTGTTTAAGCAATCCAATAATATGCTGCTGATACTTTAACATATGAAACTGGCAGTTTAAAGCCCGAATGGCTAAAGTAGCAGAAGTGTACACCTTCTTTCCCCATCTATCCAGTACCCTGGAATCTCTATCAGAGGGGGTAGGATTTGTGGCAGTAGTAGCCTTAATGCCCTTGGGTCCCTGTGAAATGGTCTCAGGATACGCAGTAGGATTTTTAAAGAGGAACATGTGAGAGTCAGGTACCCTGTAATACCTATCAGGTTTTATGGGAGCAGGAGGTAAAGAGTCAGGGGCCAGGCTAGATTCCGAGAAGGCATCATCTACAATGTCCAGTACAGGAGGGATAGCTAAAGGCCTGTGTTGAGGCAGGAGCAAGAATTCCCTAAGCCTCTTTTTGGAGTCAGAGCAATCTTGGCTTTCCTAGCAGAAATGCTCCCTAAGAGTATGCAAGGTTTCACCAAAAGAGAAATCTTCTGGAGGGAAAGCAGAGGGAATGGAGTCCTCTGCATCAGAATCCTCATAGGTAGATAAGGGCAAATCCTGGTCATCAAAGAAAACAGGAATTTCAGAATCCTGATCAGAAGAATCAGAAGGAAAATCAGTCCTAGGTCTCTTAGAGGGAGAAGGGTGGCTTCCCCTGATTAGGGTAATATGATCCTCAGCCATTTTTATCATTTGTTTTTTAGGCATAGGGGGCTGACCATGCGGTCTGGGCATTTATTTTAGGCATAGATCGAGTTTTAGGCCTAGAAAAAGAAGATGGCATTGGTTTAATTTATTTATTTATTTATTTATTTATTTATTTATTTCAGTTTGATTACCGGGGAGGTCCACTGGGCTTGTGGGCCCGTTTTCAGTGGAGGCCCGGGGAGAAAAGCTCCAGAAGTTTAATTACAATAAAAAATTACAAAAAGAAATTACATAGAAAATTACATAAAAAAATGTATTCAGAGGCAATTGTATTTCAAATAACATTTATCAATAAAGGAATAACAAGTCATTTCAATAGTCCAAGAGGAAATATTGGCTTATGGTTTGAAATCAGGATGTACTAATTAGGAATCTAAGTAGAGAAATTTAAGGAGGTTAGGTAGGAAAATGAGTTTAGCCAGGAGAGAAATGGGAGGATAACTTGAGAGGAATGGGCTTGAGAGTGCAATTGCATTTCCAGTTTTGACAGAGGTAAGAATGAAGATGGTTTTTGAAGATGTTAAGGTTGGAGTAGGACCTAAGCATGTAGGGCAGAGCATTCCATTTTTTGGCTAGGGTACAGGATAGGAGCAGTTGACCTGCTGGGCGCTTAGGTTTTTGTATGGTGATTAGGTTTTGGTGAGAAAATCTAAGTGATCTAATGGGGGTATAAGGCTGTAGAATGTTTGAAAGAGCAGGGCAGTTTGTGGGGTGGAAGAATAATTTGTGGGCTGTTGTGATTTGGAGAAAGTCAAGGTGATTGGGTAGTTCAAGCCAGTTTAGGAAGAGGAGGGAGGTGCAGTGATGAGAGGAAGATTTGGCATTTGTGGCAAATCTAGAGATTTTGTTGTAGAATTGTTCCAGTTTGGAGGTGAGTGTGGAAGATAAATTAGTGAGGAGGGGAGCACCATACAGAAGGGAGGGAAGAAGGAAGGTAGAGGCAAGGGTAAGTCTAGTGTGAGGAGAGAGGAAGTGGTTGTTTCTATACAGTAAGCCAAGTTTTATGTGTGTTTTTTTGATGTTTAGCTGGATATGGTCATTAAATTTTAGTTGGTCATCAATTATAACGCCGAGAAGCTTGGTGGAGGAGACAATCTCAATGGTGGAGGTGTTGTGGCTGGTGATTAAAAATGAGTCCTTATTTAGAGAGGATGATTTAGATGGGGTGAAAAGGAGGATATTTGTTTTGTTTGCATTTAGGGCGAGATGATTTTGGAGCATCCAGTTTTCAGTGGTTGAGAAGGCAGTCTGTGTTATGGCTTTTAGTTCTGCTAGATTAGGGGCACAACAGATTAAAGTGGAATCATCTGCATACTGCACAATTTTGGTGTTGAGAATGGCTTTGTGGAAGTCATTAATAAAGATGTTGAATAGTAATGGGCCGTGAATGGAGCCTTGGGGTACTCCAGTAGGTGTAGGAAGGAAGGAAGAGGTAGCTTGGCCCCATTTCACAGCTTGGGACCTGTTTGAAAGGTAACTGGAAAACCAAGAAAGAGTTGTTTGGCAGAGGTTGAGATTAGAGAGGTGGTTTAGAAGGTGGGAATGAGAGATGGTATCAAAGGCTTTGGATAAGTCTAGAAGAAGAGAGGAGACTATGTTACCAGAGTCACATGCTGAGTTGACAAAGTGCAAGAAGGAAAGAAGGGCGGTGGTTGTACTATGTCCAGGGCGGAAGCCGTGTTGGGTAGGAGAGAGTAGTTGGTGTTTGGTAAGGAATGGCAAGAGCTGCAGGTGGATAAATTTTTCAAGAATTTTGGATAAAGGAGAGAGGATGGCTATGGGATGGAAGTTGGAGACAGAGCAATTTATGCCACCCTTGTGGAGAGGCAGAATGAAGGCAGAGTGCCATAGTTTGGGTATGTAGCCTTCGAGTAAAGACCTATTAATTGGGATGCTGATGGGAATGGCAATAGTGTCAGAAGAAGTTTTAAGGAAGGAGGATGGAATGCTGTCAGGGGCATTGGAACAAGGCTTTAGTTTTTGGAGAAGTTTTTTTATTAGGTTGATGGATACAGATTTGAGTTCGAAAGAGGGGGCAAGGGCTACGGGGACTGAAGCTTGAGCAGGGGGGGGGGAGAGTTATAGTTGGTGAAGGTCTTGGTTAGATCAGCAATAGAAGAGGTGAAAAATTAATTGAAAAGGGAGGCTATTTCATGGTCAGATTTGCTGGTATCAGGAGAGGGGTTGTTTTTAGTACCTGGTCTAAGGGGGGAATTAATAGAGTTCCAGAATTGTTCAGGATTTCTTGCATGGTTTTCTTGAAGTTTGATATAGTAAGACTTTTTATCTTTAATGACTTGCTTTTTGATTAGGTTTCTTAACTGTTTATATTTAAGGAAAATTTGTGGATCCTTATGTTTAAGGTGGGCTTTCCAGGTTTTATCTCTTTGAAGCATTATCTTTTTAGTTTCGTTAGTGAGCCAGGGGGAGTTCTTTGTTTTGACTCTTTTAGTTCTAATTGGGGCTTGAGAGTTGAGGATAGTTAAGAATGTGGAATTGAAGTAGTCAATGGCTTTGTCTAATGGTAGTATTTTTAGGGGGTTCCAGTTTGTTAGCTTAAGAGAGTAAGAGAAGGAAGTAGGGTTAAAGTTAGATAGGTTGCGAGTATGAATGTAGTGGTGAGAGTGGGGGGATGAGGGGGTAGCTCGAATGGCGAAGGCAGGGAAATGGTCTCCTAGTGGGTCAGGAGAGACTCCTGATTTTATAACTTTGTTTGGATGAGAAACTAGAATCCAGTCAAGTATAGTGCCAGGGGGTTTGGTTTTGTTGGGTCTAGTAATGGAATTAGTAAGTTGAGTGAATTTGAATAGGTTGATGGCTATAGTGGGATTGGTGTTATTGATTTTTCCCCAGTCAATATTTACATCACCCAGAATGATGGTTTCCAGGTTAATATTGGAAGAGGTCCAGGAGAGGAAGTCTTCTAGAGTATTGGTGTTGCTACCAGGGGGAATATAAAGGCAGATGATGCAGATACTTTTATGATTATTAATTTTTAGTAAACCAATAACAATTTCAGAGTAGTTGAAAGAGGGTATGGGGTTAGGGTAGGGAGTAATGGACAGGAGGTTGGAATAAAGTAGAGCTACGCCACCACCTCTTTTATTTGACCGGCCAGACCGGAGACAATGAAATCCTGGAGGAAGGAATTCTGAGTCAGTAATATGAGGTTTTAGCCATGTTTCAGTGATACCAGCAATATCAGGAGAGTTGTGACTGAGGCAGGCATGGAAGAGCGTTACTTTATTTTTTAAGCTTTGGGCATTAATAGTGATGAATTTGAGGTTTTTGTTAGAGGGTTTGTTGTTGGTGTGTGGGAGATTAGTGGGAGAGATATTGGGGCCTGGGTTTGGGTGAATGTCGCCTGATAAATAAAGATAGGGGAAATGGGGGCCGTTTTTTTTTTGGATTTGTATTTTGTTGGAGGAGGGTGGTAAGGATTTGGTTTAAGGTTGCAGTTATAATTTATGGTTGGGAAATGTTTTAATTTTGATAGAAGGATAGGGTGGGAGAGAAATAAGGATGCAGAGATATTACTGTAGTGGGAAGTAAGGAGGTTCTGGGGAGTAGGAGGAGGAGAGAGTATATGGAAATTAGTATAGTTGGATATTTGGTATAGGAATAATAGAAGAAAGGGGAAGGATGAGGGTAGAAGGAGTTTGAATGAAAGGGTGGGCATGGTAGGTAGATTTGGTAGGAGGTGATAGAAAAGAATGGTGATGAGTTGTAAGGAGTGTGTGGGGAGTGTTTAAGAGAAGAAAATGAAGGGGAGGTGGGAGGGGAGGGGCAGGTATATCAGGACTGGTTGCTAGAGAGGGAGTGGCTGGTAGGAGGGAAATAAATGTAGGAGTACTGGGGCCAGGTGGAAATTGGGGGCAGGGTAGGGAAGCGGAGTGAGCCCGCAGGGTGAACGGAGCAGGAAGAGCCAAGGAGGCAGGGCCGAGAAACAATCAGAGACCCCAAGGCTGGAGAAGGAGAAATATAGCTGGGGTGCAGGTATATGTTTGAAATTTTCTTTTAAAGTGGTTTGATTAGTGTATAACTAGGACTTTGGTTCCTGAAGAAAGCTAAATGTAAGTATATGAGTGAGTGCAGGTAGTATTATGGTATCTTAAAAGTAGGGTAGTGACACTTTTTGGTAGGGAAAGTAGGTGAAGCAGGAAGAGGGATGAGTTACTGTTCTATTTGCCTGGAGTAAGCTGCCATCTAGTGGAGAAAGGAGGGAGGTACACTCCGAGGAAAAGATATTTCACAGAGAAGGTAGGTCAGTAGGCCTGAATACACCCTCAGAAGCCGGTGCCTGCACAGCAGCTCCAGACCCATCCAAGGTAGAGACATCAGCAGGTTCCACAGTAGAAGAAGCATCTTGCAGCATACCAGACTCCGAATGGGTCTCAGTAGAGGTCTGCGAATCTGAAGTAGTGGGTATCAGGGGCTGCGAAAGCACCTCACTGAGTACCGGCAAACTGGCGACTAGCTTAGGAGAAGCGTCGTCGGCAGCTTTGGACCTAAGCCATCTGTCTCTGTCTTTATCTTTGTGTTTTTTTGGAATATCAGTAGTCGGGTGGCTTACTGAAGCCATTTCTGGATAATTGAACCGAGTACCAAAATATATGGAAGCGTAAATGAACCGACGACGAATTGTTTGTTGTTTAAATAGGGCACAAAATCGACAGTGAAGTACGTTGTGGTCTGGGCCTAGGCAAGGAATGCAGTACGAATGGAAATCTTTATGAGTTATTTGCTTTCCACAAGAAATACAATTATTAACTTTTATTGACATTGGTTTAGAGCAAGAAAAAGTTTCCCCAACGGGGTACTTAGCTTAGTTGAAGACTTCGGTTCTGAAACTCAAAAACTGGCACTTGTGAACTGCTTCTGTTTCAGGCACCGCACGGCAAGAAAGACTGATAAAATGGCGTCGGCTGCATGCTTTATACCCTGACTACCTGACGTCATGGAAGATGAGACAGCAACTGACGCAGGACCCAAGACTTTGATAATCAGATCGACTGAGGGCTACTACAAGCAGATAACCCAAATGTGATGACTGTAACAGTGAAACACGAAGAACATCTACATAGCTCACCCAACTGTTTAGCGATGCTGCAGAACAAGGGGCAGCCTTAATTAAGTGAAACAAAGCACTAGGTCAAGGGATTAGTGGCATTTCCTTAGCATTCCATCTTCTGGCAAACCCATGTGCTCTCCATTTCATCAGTTGCTATGAATGCTGAACAATATATGTACAAGGGAAATCAAAAACATTACAGTACCTCAGAGACAAAGGGAATGCAATACTTTCTTGCAAAACCAAACATTTCTTTTACTCCTGAATAAGTGTAATAATTGTTTGGGGTGTAGCTCCCTAAAAACAATTCTATTTTACTTACTTACTGTAGATATCATTGCATTTGCTGGGATGTCCTCTATGCTACTACACTACCGCTTACTAATTATATTAATTTCAAAGTCATGCTACCTACCACTTACTTAATATATTAATGCCAAGATCACACTACATCAGGAAAATAAATTACTTTGTTTTGCTATAAAACCAGTTACTTTAATGTTTATAAACTGCAAAGTTGTACATATATGGTCCAGCATATGTAATAATCTTCTCAAGTTCCAGGGGATTCAAGATGGTTGTCAGCTGGTAAACACACCCTCCTTATAGCTCCTGTCACTAATATTTCTCTGAACTGAATCGCTAAGCATCAAGTAGGAAAAACTTAACAGCTTAAGCTATTAGCAAAATGGTTTAAATGCTTTACCGTTGAAAATAAAACTCTGTAAAGTAGTAGAGCAAGTTAAATTAATTCAAGATCATTCCCAAGATTTTACCAAGTCCCTGCCATGTGTATCCAGGCCTGCGCTCCTTGGTAATAAGAAAAAGGAAGACAGAAAATGGAGAACCATTCAAATTAATTACAATGATAAGTGAAATGGAGCAAATGGAAGCACAAGTCTCTAAAACCTGGCTATTGCCTATCATGAAAAAGAAATAGTTTCTAAAAGATAAAAAACTCTAAAGCAGCAGCAACAGGAAACACCAAAACCCAATCTGAACCAAAAATGGATCAACTGTATAGTCTTGATGAGCTGAAATCTGCGCTCAAACCCTTGCAGGCAGAAATACAAGGCTTTTTGGAAAAGCTAACAGGTTTTGGGAGTAGTTTGGGTAAAATTCTAAATAGGCTTGAGCAAACAGAAGCAAAAATGACAAACAATGAAATTAAAATTGCAGAGCTACAAAAAGCTGAAATCAAAAGAGTCCACTATTAACGAACTTCAACAAAAGTTACTAGATCTGGAGGCCAGAAGCAGAAGAAACAACATCCTGATTAGAGATATTCCTGAAAGCTACAATCAGTGCAGCTACAATATGTTTTAAAAGAAATTTTAGCCATATTGCTGGATAACAAAGAACTATCCAAAATGATCATCATTCAAAGAGTTCACCAACCACTACTTAAATCCCAAGTCTCTCCGAATCCTAGACAAGTTTACGCTAGAATTTTAAAATTTCTGCATGTGCAAAAACTAATAACGGCAGCAAAATCAAAAAACACTGTTCAATGGAAAGGGTGTAAAATAACTTTTGCTCAAGAATTACCAATGCCAACAAAACAAAGGAGGCAGCTTTCTCCATAATGTGCATACTTAGTCAATAAAAATATTAAATTCCAGATGAAATACCCAGCCACACTGGCCTTCCAATTACAAGACAAAAAATATCAAGCAAGTTCACATGAAGAAGCTAAATCTGCCTTCCTTTTGGCTTTCAAAGTAACTCCGTCCCAGTAAAACTGAGGTAAGAATCTTCTATATTTTTCTCTGCTTAAAATAAGCAGTTGCTAGCTCTAAAACAGTAAAGTAAAGGTTAAAAGCCGTACTTGATTCAAAATGGAAAAATCCTGTTAAAGGTGGCTCTGTTGCAACATGCCAATGATCCCGGAGATCTGAGGCAAATCCAGAAGTCACTGAATGGGCCTTAAATTTTGTACTGCTATTTCCGGCAGTACATGTTTTAGAAGAGTACAACTACTATTTCCTGGTTTGTGAGTCTCCATGAAGGCTTTGCATCGAGGAATGAACTATTAAAACAGTGGTAGAATGTGTTCTTCCTTTTCTTTTAACTTTTAGAAAAGCACAACAAATTTTTTCCTGTTTTGTGAGTCTCTGGGGTGGCTTTGCATCAACGACTGAACTATTAAGACAGTGGTGGAATGCATTTTCCTTTTCTTCTCACTTTTCTTTAGTCCTGTTAATTAAGTAAGCTGTATTAAATACAATACAATTCCAGGGTAATGGATCACATATCTGAAATGGAATTTGATGCCTATGAAGTAGACTGTGACTTAATGCAGGCAACATTGTCAAATGTACAGGAAGAATGAAATATAAATACAGCACTCTATAAATCTTAAAAACATAATGGTTTTAAAGTCACCTCTTGGTGGCTGTCAAAGTTAACGAGAAGCTAAGAATAAGAAATACTCTAGATAGGTGTTACACAATTCTGTCATAATTTTTAAAGACTAGTTTTTTTTTTAGTTCTTGTATACCTTGGGTATAACTAAGTTGTTTTTAACATGTAGAGAATCTTGATAATTGTAATCATCTTCTAGCTTAAATCCTTTGGTCAAGCAAATGTATGCCTTTAATATAAAACACAGCATTGATAAAAGGCTAATTTTTCTTTCTTTAAAATATTAGATTATAATCTGTTATTAACAAGTGCGGTGGAAGCATGCCTGTCATGGGCAAACTATATGTATATTGATTCAGTTTGCAATTTGATGTTGTAAAATGTCAATGTACCAACAAAAGAAACATACTAACAAATGAGCTAATTAACACATTACAGGAGTGAGGTTAGTGTGTGTTGTGTTGAGTCAGACTGCAAAATTTTGTGAAGCAAGAAATTTTGTATTATAGTTTGTTATTATATTTTATTGTATTTTCAAATATTAATCTTGAAAAGTTTTCTTTTAATGTTTGCTGTGACTCTTTTTCAGTGCAGCTGTTTAGGTGGTTAGGCACTGGGAAAGATTTGAAAGGGTTTAGTATCACCATGGTAATAAAGTTATTATTTTTAATAAGAAATTCTTCCAGCCAATTAAGTAAGAAAGATTTTACTAACACAATAACAAATGTCCAAAGTTCACATACAGAAATATTTTTATTTAAGAATCTTTAAAATTAATGTTAGAAATTGAATCATGGAATGTCAATAGCATTCAAGATAAAAAGAAAAAAATCTGCTCATGCATCTACTGTGTAGAACAAATGCAGATATAACTTATTTGCAGGAAACATATCTACTTGATCAATAGTGGGAAAATATAAAGGTAAAAACTGGTTAAAATAAATTATAACAGTTGACAATAGTACTAAGTCAAAAGGAGTGGCAATTATCACTAAAAATTCTTTAAAGGTAAAATCATTGATAATTCTTCAGATTATAGAGGATGATGGCGTTACTTTAAAAGTTTTGATACCTCATGCACCATACCCTTTTTCTTCTTAAATGTATATGCTCCATGTGTGAGTCAACTTGTTTTCATATTTGAGATTTACAACTTGCTTAAAAAGTTTCCAAACCATTATTATATCTTGGGAGGGGAGTAGAACATGTTAATAACAGAAGACAGAACATTCAGAAACAATAGGCAATCATCCCATATTTCACTAGCCATAAAAGATTTAATGAACGACTTAACTTGGTCGACCTAATTAGTATAAATCAAGACAACAATATAATAAATAAATATACATAGTACTCTTTCTGTTATAAATCCTGGTCAAGAACTGATTTTTTTTCTTAATATCTGAACATTTACTTGAGTCTAAAGTCACATATAAAATAGAACCTTGCTCTCTGTCTCTCTCTCTCTGGCCACTCTGACATCTCTCTCCAATTAAATAATTCTAAACCCAAACCTTGTCAAAGTAGTATTGCAAATTGGACCCTAAATATAAATTTATTAGATAATAAGGATATAACAAAATAAATAACTGATATTCTCACCCAACTAGAAAATGCTCTATCTAATATTGACATCCCTCAGGATATCCAATGGGGTTCAACTAAAGCACTAATCAGAGGTATATTAATACAAAAAGCATCACTGCATAAAAAAAATAAAGAGAAGAAAACCAAATTAGAAAATGAATTAAGAGAAACAGAAAAGCAATTACAAAACAGCTACAGTCTTGAGCTGGAAACGACTATGTTGAATTTGCAAAAAGAACTTTACTTATCAAAGGAACATCAGTATACAATTACAGAAATTAAGACACACTCTAAATATGCTGAATGCACCCAAATTCCATCAAGAACACTAGCCAGAATAATTAACATAAAACAGTCACATCCTAGAATAACCAAAATAAATTATAAAGGAAAACCAGTAAGTGCAAATTTTGAAATCATTAAAACATTTGAAGAAATTTACCAAAATTTATATGGCCCACAAAAACGGTATGCAATAGAAGAACATGAAAAATATCTAAATGATATAAAATTTCCACGCTTAAATAATCAGCAAAGGGACCTCCTCAAAGCCTCTTTTATGAAAGAGGAAATTAAATCAGCAATAGATGCATTAAAACATAATAAAACCCCTGGACCTGATGGTTTTACGGGTGAATTCTACAAAATTTTTAATGTGCAAATATTGAATATTTCAGCTAAAAATATATAATGATATTAGTAAGTATGATATCACAGACTTATACCTTAATAATTCCAAAACTATTCTTATTTATAAACCTAATTCAGACAGGACAAATTCATATAATTACAGACCTACTGCACTTATAAATGCACATACAAAGATAGTAACCTTAGTTTTAGCAAATAGAAAAGTTCTACCAAGTATTATATCACCTGAACAATCTGGGTTTATGAATAAACGGCAAACGTGATAAAACACTCATATTGGATGCTACCATACAAATTTTAGAAAAAGAAAGAAATCCAACTGATGCTTTCTCACTAGAGGTGAATAAAGTGTTTGACACAGTGAATCTAATTTTCTTGTTTAAAGTACTGGAATATTTCAATATACTACAAGAATTTATTGATTTTATCAAAATACTTTACAGAAACTCTTATACAACACTCTCAATAAATAAATCAAACTCAAACCATATACAGATAAATTAATGGCACCAGACAAGGTTAACCCCATCCCCTTATCTTTACAACATTTGTACTGAACCTCTCCTGCTCTCTCTAGGCAAAAAAAATATTCCATCATGCACCAACAATCCAGAATACAAACTTAAAATGTGCTGCATTTGCAGATGACTTTAAACATTCATTTCCAACTTCCTAGTACAAAACTACATAAAATATTAAAAACCATTGAAAACTACTCAAATATCACAAATTTTGAAATTAATCCATCTAAATCTTGTATCTTCCCAGTCAATCCTATTGGACACAAGAAATACTATGTCCCAGAATCCAAAATTAAAATAACACACTCACTCAAATATCTGGGAATAAGTTTGGAACATACTCAAAATCCACTAATGAAAGAACATTTGCAAAATACATGGGCAAATATTAAGCAAGACATTAATAAATGGAAAAATATAAAGCCCTCCTGTTTATCCAAAGCAGCCATTATTAAAATTAATATCCTCCCTAGGATCCTATATGTACCCAATAAAATTTTCCATAAAATGTAAGCAGCATTATTTAAGTTTATCTGGTACCTGGAATCAATCAGAATTAGGTATAACAAACTGTTTTTTACCCAAAGGGAAAGGTGGACCTGGCCTACAAGACTTTAAGTTATACTACAAAATAAGCTGTGCAAGTAAGATCACATTCAAATAGCAAATTATAACCCAAATGAAAAAGAGTGGACACCAATGTGGGTTAAGATGTGGTTTGGATATACTAAAACTTTAAACATTAATCCTAAATTGCTTCCTTATATCAAACAAGAAAACATAAAAAAAGCAAACTTCACAAATTGATCAAAAATCAAAACATCTTTCAAAAGCTACTGACATCTATAAATCTAGATTACACCCTTGAACTGCTACAACCGATACATCTAAACCCAAATCTTAAAATCAATAACTGTCTGATAAATTTAAATCCCTATCCTTTGTTAAGACACACTACAGTATGGGACTTTTACAAATTAAAGGATCACTCGATTGTGGACATTAGGAAAGCACTAAACTTACAGAAAAAATATGACAGTATAGTAAGTCTCATACAAGATCTCATCAATTCAATAGCACTGAGGGTACAGGTAAGTGAGCCAAATACCATGATGACAGAGGTGATTCTAAAAAACTTACTATGCAAAGAAAAAAAATGCTGTCAAATTTTTATAAGTTAATCTCCTCAATCAAATATCAATCCTCCTTACTATACTCAAACTATTGGAGTAAAGAAACCCAAAGCATTTCTTTTGAACAAACATTTCAAGCAATAGAGAGTACAATAAAGCTTTCTCCTTTTAAAAACCCAGTCTATACACAACTTATGATAAATAATAATGCTTACCTTACCCCTAAGTCAATCAATAAATTTAACACAAAATTTTCACCATATTGTCTGTTCTGTCCTTCTAGGACTTCACATATATTACATGTGTTTTGGAGCTGTAAACATGTATATAAACTATGGAGTGCATTGAAAGTATGAAAAATCAGTGCTTTCATGGGAATTTGCGAATCTCCACATAACATCAAATAAAGTATCTAAAATAAATAAATATGTATTAATTACTATTTTTGCATTAATTAAACTATATGTAACTGAAAACTGGCTGGAACGTGCTATAGTATCATGGAATAGATTTAAAAATATGGCAATAAAATACACGCTCACACAAACTAGTAGTTAAAAATAAAAATAAACTCTCTTACTTCCAAAAATATTGGAATCTCCTATTAAATAACATACTAAAAGATTAAATTAAAAGATATTTTTTATGCAAGACGCAGCCATATAAAACAATATGCTCAACATAAAATCTCATATATTAATAAACAGAAAATAATCCAATGCCTGAAAATGTTTAAAAATCTTTGTTTCTTCTCTTACCCAAACAAACAATGATTGGTTCTATCTATGGTGGCACTATACTGTAAATAGTTGCAACTAGTTTATTAGTGTAATTTTCAATTCATAAATGTATGTGTACTAACTACATTTTCTTCATCTTCAAGATAGCTTTACAAACATGCAGCTGTGATAAATCAGTGCATCTTAATAACTTTACTCTGTATTATATGTACACCGACACATTTTACTTTCTATTATGTTAGGGTTTTTTGTTATTCTTCTTGTTTCTGTCTGCAAATATGTACTACCGTGACTTAACAAGAAATAAAATATTATATTTGAAAAAAAAAAAATCTCTTCAACTTCCAGGGACATTATATTTTCTATTTCTTAGTAAGGTTCACATCTCATTGCTCAGGGCTCCCCCTTCTCTGCCTAATAAAAAGGCTTTTCTTTAGTCACCCACCACATATCACTTCTATCAGATCTCTTGCTACCGAGATCATAAGGAATTGAACTAGGATATTAATTTCTCAAGGAATACCAGAAGACCTTGATCTGAACTCTACAAACTCTAGAAGAAAATACAGTAATTCTATTCTGTGAAGCCAATATACTTATCAAACTACCCTGATCTGTTGGGGTTAAATAAGAGCTAAGTGCCTGAAACTGATGCACATATCAGATATATGTACCCACATGCGTGCGCACACACATACACACACAACAATAATAGAGAAGCAGCAATTTATTCACAGCTGTAAAAGTAACTGGATTGAGAAAGAACATTATGAATGAAAAGAATTCAGTTTATCAAAGTCTGAGAATTTACAAAATACAGAATGCGAATTTCCTGAAGTTTTCTGCATATAGTAAAAATATATTCTATTTAAATAAGTGTGACATCAGCATTTAAACTATAAATCTGCATACTTCAGAAAAGCTCTCTACCAGAACATATAACTTTAAAATGATTTAAACACCATCCATCCATCTAATCCAGCAATCGAGACTACAAGTCAGAGAAACTGTAATAATGGAAGAGATTAAAGAATTGGTGGCATGCATGAAATGCAAACTTGGTAAAATGATAATTAATAAGAAATTCAGATATAATTCTGATTGTAGTTCCTAAAAAAGGTCAAAATACAAACAAAGCAATACACATTATGCTGCATTACTTCACCCCTGCACCCCATATCTCCATGTGTGGGATTTCACCCCCCCAACTTAACCATACTCATTTCTGAGTGAGAGCTACGGAGAAACTGAAATACATTAAATAACACACTGCAGTGCGGCTCACAGCTTGATTCATTGCACAATACTTGCACGCAGTACATCAGTTATTGGTGAAATACAGCAAATAAAATGCAATCAGACAAATCACAGTTGTCAAACTCAGATGTTTATTAAACTAAAAGACATAAAACAGTATGATTGTTTACAATGAATGAAACAGCAAATTTTCAGAGGTAACAATGTGGGCTAATTATATTAACTTGGCTAAAATTAAAGTTAGTTTGCAAACAATATACTGTTTATCGACATCAAATCAGTAAGGTTGTAAGATGAATTATTGTACTGTAGCATGTGATCCATAAACTCAGCTATAGTGTAGGGCATTTACCCATGTACTAACATTGCTAACAGCTAAGTTACAAATGAAAAAAGAACTCAGTCCCATTTCAGCCTCATTCTATAATCAAATGTTATATCATACAGTCTGCTGCTTTTATTTCTTATTTATTAATAAGTAGAAGAAACCAGCATACACATGCTAAGGAAATGTTATTTAAGAACCTCACACTTATCAGTAATGTTGTGGCATATGTTCTAGTTACCCTTATTGAACTGGCACAAGTAGTTCTAAACTGCCCAGATTTTTGCCTCATATTTTTGGTTTGTTCCTCATAAAATCTGCTGTTTTCTGGCAAAGCAATGCACATTGAAGTCACTAAAGAATGACACATATTTGAGTTTCAGAAAATGTATGCTAACAAAAATCCTTATTCTATCAACTTTCTAAGTTTACAAGAATAATTTTTAAAACCTGTCTGTATGTTTGGGCCTTTTGCCCCCCCCCCCCCCGGTTTCTTGCACTAAAAGGTTGAGAGGTGTGCTGATACAAAAGTTACACAACCAAGCAAAGTGAACAGAATACACTTATATGGAACTGTAGACCTAGTTGTGAGTTCAAATCCCTCTTCCACTGAATGGCTAACAATACGTCATTTAACCCGTCCACATCATCAGGCCATAGATTATAAATATGGCTTATGCAACTGCTTTGCTATTCTGCGAAATGTATCTCATCAAACCTGTTCTGTCAAACAGATTTGAAAATAACACAAAATTTTATAACCTACTCTGTCATCACACATTGAGGTTAAGTCAGAAAATTTCTACAACCAGACCTGTTTAATGGAACGAGACTGAAATTTTAGGTTGTTCCGAACAGTTTAGTGATCACACAAGTAGCTACTCATAGGGAAGCTTTATTTCAGTCGGACTACAGACAAATGGATAAACATGAAAAATGCAATGCTATCTGAGAAGAAAAGAGAACAGTTTCTGTGTCTCAGGCATCTGACGGTATGATTTTATTCATCACTGTTAACTGCAATTGCAGGGTTAGCTACAGGTACAATGTTTTATTTATTTTTGTCTAAACCTACCTCCTTCATGAGCAGTAATAATAAGTCCTTCGGAATCATACAGCACACTTTGTTATACTGTTCACTTTCTCTGACTGTCCACCCCCATGAGAAAGTCAACTTAAGATAGATCCCCTTCTGCTAATAAAGTCAGATGGCCACCTACTTGGTATATTTGTCACGGTATGTGGACAACCAAAACATAAGCAAACAGCACATGGGCAGGCAGACCCTTTATGTTGTTTCTCTCTTTTCTCCATAATCTGGTGTTAATTACCTCCTGTTTTCTGAATGAAAACCTCTAAATTACCCCAACCTACATTCAGCAAATGGACAGTTTTAAAGTGTCTCACTGGAAAACCGGCCCTGATCTGATGCAAACATAACCTGTTACCTGTTCTGTAGTATTTATTTATTGACTGACCGGGAAAGTCCGACTGGGCTAGGAACCCATTTTCAGCAGAGGCCTGGGGAGAATGCTCCACAAGACATTATGTATGTACAGAATAACAACAAGTATACAAACTATTGTCACATTGTGTTTCTACAACCAAGTACCTGTGTTACATAAGCAGTTCCTAATTTCTCTTCCCTACTACGTTTTACTCTACCAATCTAATCTCAAATGAACTGTGGTAATAACACATATTAACACTCTGCTGATTCTTTACAGCAGCTGTTCTCTTAAGTTTTGTAACCTTCTGACTTTCCTCTAACAAGTGTTTCTCTATACTTTGGATCATCTCACAAACTGTACAGCAACCACTTTTGCTGCTAGCATAATTTTCTTTGGCTCTATATTCTAATTCTGAGACCCGTAAAAGTGTGTCCAGGAAGTATGGAAAAAATTCAAAACTAAAGCAGAACAGTGAATATCAACAGACAATATTCTCTTTTAATGATATGTTTACAGAGTGCAAATCCCCTGCACTCACACACTCCAGCTACATATATACATTAACTCCACGACAAACTACCTTTTAAAATACCTTGAAAGAAATGGAATACTCTAAGACACAGTGGTCTCAAACTTGGCATATGTAAGTCCCCTTTTATTTACACTGTTTTACTACTCCAGGATACAAAAATATAAGTAATTTAAAACGAAGCTGGCAACTCGGCACGTAAAAATCTACTGCCAATCATTAGCGGACCGGAGTTCCGCTGTGGCGACCCCTAACCGGGAAAAGCCGAAAGACACAACAACAACAACATATATTATATGTATTATATACATACATATTATATATATATATATATATATATATATATATATATATATAGTTCCACAAACCACACACACAGTAGAACCATATATATATATATATATACACACACACACACACACACACACACACACACACACACACACACACACACACACACATATATATATACGTACATCTATATTATCTATACTGCATCACTTAAAATTAACACACCCTCAAATCAGCATGTCATTCGCCCTTTCATTCTGCGCTAATGGCTTATATCTATAGTGTTTAAAAAATATTACACGACCTGTGCATTTGTAATTTCTGCTCATACCGCTACGTGTTTCCTGACTTTCAGTATGTTATGCTTATGTAGTGATGCACTTCTGCATAATTCTGCATTTTACAGCATGCATGCTGATCTGCATGCTACAGCTATGCAAGGCCTCAAAATGTTGACTTTTCTGCATATGTTTACAACTCATTTTGTGATTCATAGATTGTTACTAGGCTAATGACCCGAGGAGCCTTTCTAAGCTTAGCCAAGTTTTCCCAAAAGAATAATGATGTCCTATATCCACGCAGGACACTGAGGGTCAGGCATTTATAAGCGACCTCTGTCCAAAAGGAAAATGGGTGCCAGGCCCGGTGTAAATTTCCTACTCACCATCCACTGGTCTAGGATGCACTTAGAGTGGGTAATAGACAAACTCAACTTCACATGAATGGGAAGCCTGTTCCATAGGAGGGGCAGTTTCTGGGACACATATCTGTCTCTCCAGCATATTGTATTTAAGTCACAGACAAAATTCAGATCCCTAGACCTTGTACTTCTGGTACTCTTTGACTTATGAATATGTAATAGATTCAAAAGTGTGGGGTTTGCTGATGCCTTGTAAGCCAGGCATCGATCACCCCTCAGCAATCTATAAGAAAATGAGTAGAGGAAAAGGCTTTAAGACGCTCCGCATAAGGCAAGTTTGTTACGCCTTGTATTCTTTTTGTAAGAAACCTCTGAGGTCACTCTAGTTGCTGCATGTGTCTGGTCAAATACATACTCAAGTGAAAACTGTACTCTATCACTGGTCTGATAAGGGCAAAGTACAGTGGGATAATGACCTCTTTGGACCTACATGCCATACTCTTACTTATACGTTGAGCAACATAAAAGGATTTCCTCAGCACTGTGGCCACATGGTGGTCGAAGGTAAGGCTACTGTCTACATGTGTACCTAGATCCCTGACCATTGGATTGACTCTTAGGGGCATATTATCAACACTGTAATTAGCCTAGATGGTTGACTTCCCAAAGGATACTATTATGCATTTCTTAGTATTGAATTTAAGACCATGGCTTTGGCACCATTTGTTAGTCACAGACAGACCTTCTTGAAGAATGCTAATGTCTGCTGGGGAGTCGAGGATAACCCCCAGCTTGCAATCATCTGCAAACTTAAACCTTCAGCATTTGCTTCCATTCCAGAGAAACAGATGCCAAAAGGGAGTGGGCCCTGTACTGACCCTTGCTAGTGACTGGCCTCTTGGCAGAGGTGGCCTCACCTATTTTGACATCCTGAGTCCTATCAGTAAGTCAGCTGGCTATCCAGCAGGTAATAAAAGTATTTATACCTAAATAAATGAGCTTGTCTATAATGCCTGAGTGGGATACTGTATCAAAAGCCTTGACCAGGTTAAGGTAAGCTATGTTCATAGTCTTAACTTCATGCAATGATTTTGAGACCCTCTCAAAAAAGTCTGCCAGATTTAATAGGCATGACCTTCCTTTAACAAAGCCAAACTGTGATGGGTCCATTGTTTGCAGGTTACTATACTTCTCCACTGTGCAGATTTTCACAAAATGTCCAGATTTTTGCCTCACATTTTTGGTCTGTTCCTCATAAAATTTGTGATTTTCTGGATTTTTATGGCAAATAATTGAGGTTTGAATTCACTACATAATGGCAGTCATTTGAGTTTCAGACTTCATAGTCTTCAGAAAATGCATGGTAACACAAGACCTTTTATTCTAGCAACGTTCTAAGTTTATAAGAGCAATATTTGATATGTGTCCCTATTTTCTGGGCTTTGACGTCCATTATTTTTGGCTTTGTCCACATTTTGTGTGCTAAGAGGTTGACAGCTATGCAGGACACCCGTGTTCTCATTTATCTTGTTCAATATGATTCTTTCTATGGCCTTAAATAGAGGCTGACAAGACTTATGGGCCTGTCGTTACCCCAATCACTGGTTGGACCTCCTTTGTGCAGGGGAATGACTGTAGCCATCTTCCCTTTCTTAGGTTTATAGGTAGGTACTAGGCTATCAGCCCAAGAGCCTAAGTAAGCCTAGCCACAAGGTTCCCTGGCTTACGCCACCCAAGAAAGTTATTTTCCTTGCCCCTGTCGAGCAGAGCCACAGAAGTGATCCCCAGGGTGTATTTCCTATGTCCCATCCACTCATCAAGATTTTTCTTGAAGAGTGCTAATGAGGGACTTTGCTTGACATAGATGGGTAACTTGTTCCAGAGTACAGGAAGTCTCTGGGACAGGAATCTATCCCTCCAGCATGTCCTGTTTATTGTAGTGACAAGGTTTAGGTCCCTAGAGCATGCAACTTGGAGGGATTGGGATTTCTTTAGGTATAGCATGTCCAACAACTCTGGGTTTGACATAGCTTTATATGTTAGGCAGAGATCTCCTCAGAGTAGGCAATATGCTACAGAGTAATGCTGGAGTTTTTTGAGACGGTCAGTGTAGGGCATCTGTTTGAGACCAGTAATCCTCTTTGTGAGGTACTTCTGTGGCCTTTCCAGCTGCTGCAGATGTCTTGTGAGGTACATTCAAAAAAGGGGCATTGTACTCTATAATGGGTCTAATGAGTGCCGAGTAGAGGGGAACAATAACCTCTTTTTTCCTGGATGAGAACCCTTTTGTGATGAGGTGTGCCACATAGAAGGATTTCCTGACTACTGTGGCAATGTCATTATCAAAGGAGAGACTACTGTCCACCTGGGTCCCAAGGTCTCTTATCACACATTCGGCATTAAGTAGACTGCTGCTTATGTGGTAGTTCATGGGTACAGAGTTTTTACCAAATGGGATGACAATGCACTTTTTGGCATTGAGCTTGAGGCCATGCCTCTGACACCAGGCATCTTTCTCAGTGAGGCCCTTTTGTAGAAATCCACATCATTTGGGGACTAGACTATGGCTCCTAGTTTGCCGTCATCTGCGAACTTTGTTAGCCAGAGGCCTTCTGTGTTAGCCTGCACTTCAGAGAAGTAGATACCAAACAGGAGAGGTCCCAGGAGTGAACCCTGTGGTACTCCACTTGTCACTGGTTTAAAGTCAGATTTGGAGTCTGCAACTTTTACAGTGTGGGTTCTGTCAGTGAGCAAGTTGGTAACCCATCTTGTCACGTTGGGATTTATACCTAGTTTAGTGAGTTTAGCTATAATTCCAGAATGGGGGATGGTGTCGAAAGCCCTGGCAAGGTCAAGATAGGCTGTGTGAATCACCTTACCATCATCTATGGCTTTGGCGACTGCCTCAAAGAAGTTGATCAGGTTCAGAAGGCATGATCTGCCTTTCACAAACCCGAACTGGGTGGGGTCCAGAGTTTGGAGGTTACCAATGTCTTTGTTTATGAGTTTCATGATAATACGTTCCATGGCCTTGCAGACCAGGCTCATCAGGCTAATAGGGCGATAGTTCCCTGGATCAGTGGTGGTTCCCCCTTTGTGGAGTGGGGATAACTGTTGCTGTGTGCCATTCAGTGGGCACAAAGCCTGATGTGAGACTATGATTGAACATGATGCTTAGGTGGGGAGCCAGTTCGTTCTGAATTTTGTGTAAAACGTAGCCTGGGATGTTGCCAGGTCCCATGGATGCTGTGTTTTTGGTTTTAGAAAGTGCAGCTTTTATCTGCATAGATATAATTACAGGGACTCTGCATTCTTCCTGTATAGATATGGGCCCTTTAGGGGGTGAGACGGGGGTAAAGTTAGCACTGAACTTATCTGCCAGGATGTTGGCAATATCAGTTGGTTCTGTAATTTTCGTGTCATTGTGCTGTAACTCAGAGCAGATCTGGGTGTTGCCATTGAGATTCTTGACATAGCTATAGAATGTTTTGTGGTTGCCGTTAGAATCAGTGATGATTTTATTTTTGTAGCTAGCTTTGGGGGATTGTATAAGGGATCTCAACTTCTTACTGAGGCTGACCAGGGAGCTCCTCCACTCATGGGATTTTACTCTCTTTTGCAACAGTTTCTTTCTTCTGTTGTAGTTTCCTGTGCATAACACTTGACTTTTGGCTCCAGCTGAAGACTGATTCAAACAGATCAGTGATGTCACGTTTCATGCTACCTATTAAACATCTCAGGGTGTTATCGAGGCCCATCGATGCAGTGTTTTTGGCCTTGGAAAGTGCATTAATGACCTGTTCCCTAGTAATGGTTGGGAGAGATTGTCTTGCTATATATATGAAACTTTTTCTCCCTGGGCCACCACTGAAAATGGGCCAGCACCCAGTCAGATAACCCAGTCAGCATAGATTAATTACATAAATAGAATCTGCCTCTAATCATCCAAGACAAACTCTGGTTTGGCAGTCGATGCAGAGTCAGTACTCGCGGGAGGACAATATTAGGTACTGCTAAAGTGCCACTGCTAATGAACGGAGACATTGGTGCAACGGGGTGGGAAAATGCATAAAGAGTTGGCATATCTCTACTAATGCTGCTGCTTTCTGATGTCACTGATATGTTTAACACAAATGAGCAGCATAAGGTATATATATACACACACACACACACACACACACACACACACACACACACACACACACACACACACACACACATATCATCCTGGCTTCAAATGTAGAAATAGAAAAAAAAATTACAAAGTACCAATTCTGTGTTGCAGAGGGATGGGGCAATGTGGACCCCAGAAGACTCAGTTTGATTAGTGGTCCTGTCTCAGCTTGAGGGTAGGATAAGAGGTGCATTTTGCAAGCTTGCCTATCTCAGGGCTACAGAGGGTCTACTGGGTCCTTCATTAGCTCTGATGAGGTGTACTGCACCCTGGTGAAGCATGCACTGGGGATTGCATTGAGAATCTATGGGATTCTGCAGCTGAAATCATTGGATGTCACCATGAGTGGGAAAGGGCTAGCTAGAGGGCACAACCAAAACATTTTCTCTTGGAAGCAGTATGATGCTGCACTGGAACATCTGAAGCACCTCTTCAGCCCTGAATATCTTATCTGGTCTGGGGAAATGAAGTTGGAATCAGGGACACAGAGATTGAAGGAAGGCACCATGAGTAGCTGAAGGTCAACTGTATTGGAGCAAAAAACTGCGCTGTGTCATAGGCAATCACCTGATCTGCATGTTGTTAGGGCTGCCCCTGGGTGGAAAATGATGTTTCATCATTATAAAATGTGGAAAATTCAACCCTGCTATGGGATTTGCCCAACTCTACCATCTTGATTGGCCCATTTAGGTTTTGACACTCCATGTTTTTGCTGACAGGACATTGAACGATTACAAAATGAAGACAAATCCATGGTCATGCTATTTGACAAACAATTACAGGCTGCACAATATGATACAGCACCATTTGTATTTAATTGTTCTGAAGGTCTTCTTGAGACTATACAACTCTGCAAGTGCCAGGACATAATCTAACTTGTTAAATTGTTTTTCCAAAGCCACACAGACAGACTGGTAA
>NC_056732.1:473861844-473891844 GCF_019279795.1 Protopterus annectens | reverse complement strand
TATACCCACTATGAAGCTACCACCAAGATGTGATTACTATGTCTAAAGCCCTCCCCCCACAGGCCATTCATTTCCATCACTGATGCTCCTCTGAGGGATTGTAGAAGTGCACAGTAGGCTATACCCACCCCCAA
This sequence comes from Protopterus annectens, assembly GCF_019279795.1. NCBI lineage: Eukaryota > Metazoa > Chordata > Ceratodontiformes > Protopteridae > Protopterus > Protopterus annectens. Next base: position 473,891,710 of record NC_056732.1, on the reverse strand, counting down.
CCCAACCTGAAGATAAGCATGCTCATACTCCTCTGCCAGCTCTATCAAATGCAAGAACCACTAAATGATTCATTCTCCCAAATACCACCATATTGACAAGAAAAGCAAATTGCAACAGACAGAATAACAGATTCCCCTAATGATACAACTTTACCATTTAGAGAAGTCAAAAAGAGGCTTCATAATTATAGATTTGGTTTGAAAGTTAGTAAAGGAATGCGACAAAATATTCATCTGTTTTGGTATGAAAATATATAACTATCGGTGTGAATAATGAAGACTTCAGTAAGCAATGATAGAAAGGTATAAAATATTTATGTTTCACACTGACTGTTCTATATTAACTCAGGACAGCAGTACTAGACCTGTGCTGACAGGTGGAAAAATGTAAGTGAACAGAGGTGATTGTGTCAAAGTTGCAGGACATAAACTAACTAAAGAACTAAGTATAAAATATTTCATACATAATCCAGTGGCACACAGGAGAGGAAGCAGCTAGTAATGATATTGTGCAAGGATACCAGATTAAAATAAGCATTTGCCAATATCAAATACAATCTTGCAGCACACTTGAGCTGTGGTTAAAACTTTGCTAGTCTATCCCTACATCCACAAATAGCCTTCACAGCAGCCAGAATCAGAAGCCTGATATCAATAATCATTCAGATAGGGGAAATGTCATATTGCCTAGATTTGGTTATTACTTTTCACAACTGTAGTATACTGTGCCTTCCAGCAAATACGTAGCATTAACTGATTCAGTTTAGTATCAGACTGCTATCATTCAGCAAATATTAATTATGCAGGAAAACTACCTTTTTATAATTTCATATCAAAGAACACCTCCAGCCAGTGGCAGCATGCTGATTCATAAACAACATAACCATTCTTTTCACAGGGCAAGACAGTTTATAAAACTTGTAAAAGTAAATCAGAACAGTGAAGCAATGTTTTAATCTGGAACAATTAAACTGCAAAGAAAGAACAGTTCAGTTGCTGTGTACTTTAGAAATTGTCAAAATATTGTTTATCCAGAATGTAACAATCCTTCTAGTACTGACCTATTAATGGAGTAACAGCAATGTTTCTAAGTGGGCTATGATGTGTTGTTTGACAGCACAATTAAAACTTCACATAGTCAGATAAGCAAAACTTGGATGTAGGCAGGAAAAACCTCATGCCCGCTCCCATAAACCTCATGTAACACAATATTCTTGTAGCACATGGAGGGCGCTGAGTACGCTCCAATATTCAGAAAAAGGCAAACCATTTAAGTGCCACAGTGTCATGCGACCTGACCTTAACAAATGTTAAGCACCCCCTGCTAAAGTTGTTAAGGTCAAGTCACCTGCAAGGCAGTAAAATCTGCCAGTACTGACCACCAAATGAGAGGGGCAGAATAAAAGATTTGGTAATACCTGCTGTCCATCAGTAACATGTCCTGACTTCCTATAATAAACTTAAAAAGTTAGCAGAATAACAGGATGCATGTACGTCTGCATTTTATAATGGGAATGAAGTCTGAAACCTAAATGTACATCATTATTTAGGGTTTTCAATACTCAGTAATTTGTCCAAAAACCACAGACTTTATGAGGAACAGACCAAACATATGAAGCAAAAATCTGGATAAACTGCAAAAATGTGGACAGTTGAGAGGCATAGGCATATGAGTGTAAACAGAAGAGACTGTTTTACACTGTCATCCTGGCAGTGCTTGAAGTGCTTTATGGCTATGAAAGTCAGCAGAACACTTAGCAATTTTTTTTTTCTTTTTTACTTTAGTAGTACATGTAGTAGATAGAAGTTCTATGTACTACAGAGAATTATGATTGGGTCTCTGATCCTAACTTGTTATTACGTGTTTTCAACATGGATGCCAATAAATTCACCTATCAAACTTTGCTCTTGAGGTGAATTTTTTGGCATCCAAGTCTCAAACAAGTGTATATCAGTTCATTGAAATTACAATTCAGTGAACTGCTGTTCAACGAACAAAAAACAGTGAACGTTCACTTAAGCTAATGTTCACATTTGTGAATGCATTACACCAGGGAAAGGAATTACTTGCCCAACATTCCTACCATAACACACACACCACAGTATATCAAACCCACAAAGGTGGGGGGGTTGTGCCCCCTACACCCCCTACTTACATTGCACTACAGTGGGGAAAAGGGCATTTTTCCAATGTTGGGCAAGTAACTCCTTTCCCTGTGTAACACATTCGTGGCTGTGAATGTTCGATTAAGTGAATGTTCACTGTTCTTTCTTTGTTGAACAGCAGTTTGCAATTGTAGTTTCAACGAACTGATATACAACCATCTTAAACACATAATAAGTCAGTCAGGATCAGCAAACCAATCATAATCCTCTAAACTACATTCAAAGATTAGTGGTTTACCTTCTACATGCCAAGTGCCACATAGTTTTTTAAATTATTTTACTGACTGTTGTTTCTGCGGTTCCACTCCAGTGCAAGCTAATAACTTGTTTTATGTTGAATTCAGCCACGGCTGGTATCCTGCTTGTGTGTGAAGGCAGGTCTGTTCTGCACTATAGTTCAAACCCATGGTATTACTGAATCTTAACAATCTGAATTGGTATACTCCTTTACAATTAATACTCAGATTTATGAATGGAACAGCATTCTTTAGTCCAGTGTTATGTGGGATGTTGTACCATTTAACATAATGAAACATGCACTGGAGCTGAATGAAGGAATGAATCAGAGTTATGCAAACTGTTGTTGTTGTCTTTCGGCTTTTCCCGGTTAGAGGTCGCCACAGTGTTACTCCGGTCTGCTAATGGTTGGCAGTAGATTTTCACGAACGTGAGCTGCCAGCTCGACATTCAACCTTCAATGAAGGTACGCCCATTTACACATGTCTTTTGAATGCCCACCCAACCACGGGGAGGACATACAGACTCCACACAGAAGGCACTCCCCGCACTCCAGCCGAGAATCGAACGGGAGAACCTCTTGCTGTGAGGCAACAATGCTACCGCTGTACCACTGCGGAAGTCTTATACAAACTGTGCAACAGAAAAATTAATTAATGAAGAAATCAAAGCTACCTGAATGAGTGACTGTCTCAGAACACAAATGGTAATTTAGAAACAAACAGAAAACACTGCTCTATAGTGCAGAAGTATTAAACTCATAACAGCATATTCCAGTACATCACAAAAAAGAATATCTAATAGGAAGATTCTATAAACTTTAAGGCATTACTAACAGTCACGACCATTCCTTCAATACACCTTCCACCCCGAGATGTGCTTCAATTAGTATTTTGCATGTATGAATATGAAAATTAAACAATTCAGTACATAACACCATGCTGTCAGGACTGACAGCCAGATATATCATAGGCCTCACTAGTATAATTTATTATATTACAGAGTTACTACTAAGCTTTTACATTTATCCCTGTGTTATACTGTTGGCACACAATAAGTCAAAATTAGTAAAATAGATTATCATATTATGTGCCTGCCTGATAAATCATTCTGTACCTAAACACTATCTGCTCACCCTATTAACTTTCTGTTTATCTAATATCACTTCTACTTTGACTGGAGTTAACCTATGCTTAAAAAAGTTAACATGAACTATACATATGTGAACCTCTTTTTATTGTGTCAAAGTCAAGTCTTGCATAAAATAGGTTGACATGAACTACAAATATATGTATATACAGATCACAGGAAATTACAGAACCACAGCATGTGAATGACTACTGAATTTCAGTTGTTACCTTGCAGTATTTTGTGTGGTTCTTATAAAAACACAACTTAATTTCTGGACAAAAAATATTACACACATGAAGACCTTGCACAAATTTGTTTACACTATAAGAATTGGAAAAAGAGAGACTGAGCCTTTATTATGACGGCATGTATATGACCTGTTTTTGGGATAAAGATCATAGTAGAAAATGAGTGAAGAAAACAAAGCTGAATAAAGCTGATCTTCTGGTTAGAAATAAAGGGAATATTAGAAAATGAGAGAAGACACAAGCTAATGTCACAATATTACACAATAAAAATGTTGGTATGAAGTGAAGGTTGATGGCTCAAGACATTAAAATAATACAGAGAAGTAGAGTAAGTGTAGGATGGTTGATTCTGTAAGAAAGAGAAAAACAGCCACCAAACCACCATTATAATCATAAGAGTATGGTTTGATTGTTGGATTAAAGAGAATATCATAAATGAAAGAACTGAAATAAACTATTAAAAATGCCAGCGGAGATGTCAACCACCCAAAAATTATACAGTGTTTATTGTTAAGTGCTTTTGTATGTCAAATTAACTGAACTTCATCAGAATAAATTACCCAACATCACTAATCCCATAAATACACCATTTTAAAACCAACCACCCAAAAATGATACAGTGTTTATTGTTATGCACTTTTACTTGTCAAATTAACTGAACTTCGTCAGAACAAATTACCCATTACTAATCCCATAAATACATCATTTAAAATCGCATATACCTATTTAATTGATTTTATATCTTAACTGATTTGATTTGATCATGTGGGACAAGATATGATTAGGGTCAAGAAAAAGAAAATCCCCTATGACTGCCTGGAAGACAGCTGTATTGTGACTGTCTCTCAGCCAGGGACATGGAAAGAATGGACATTGTCAGAGTAGGTTATAAGGCATGCGGATAAAAATGAAGCATACAGAAAAGTGCGATTTTCAACCGATTTAATTCTGGAAAAGTGTGAGCAAGTTGGCTGGTTTACAGGTGCACTGTTTACACAACTGCTGTGTAAGAGCAAACAAAAATAAAAATATCACTGGCAAAGACACTGTAGGGTAATAACGTGAAACCTTTTCATTAATTTAGGTGTTACTTCAAGTATCAGTGAGTCAGTAACCACAACTACCTGCTTTTTGGTGTGATCAGGGTATTAAGTGGTTAAGTGTCTTGCTTAGGCCTGCACATATTGCAGAATAACACAGTAGGAATCTGGCTCTGGTAATGCGCAGATTATGCATGGCGTTTTACCTTGGCCACTACATCAGTGACCTTACGCTTTTTCGTTTGCTTTCTCTCAGTCTTTTCTTCATCATTCTTACCGATAAAACGACATTCTATCTTGACAGGGTCCTTCTGTTCATGCTGTGAATTAGCACATGTAAGGCAATATGGATGCACTCTTTGCAAGTCAATATTCAGTGATACTGTTCCCACACTTATTCCTCAATAATTATTTAATTATTATTGTAATTAATCCTCCCTACAGGACACACGTTCCACTACCCACAAGTTTCTAGGTCATATTCAAAGTTGATGATCTTCCTTGAAGCTCCAGAAAGTTATGAAATGTGATGATATATTACATGTTATGTAATGGTATGTGCTGGTCCACTTCCCAGATGCAAAACGCAAGTATAGGAATTCTTCTCTCAGATGGTCCTTCCTATCTGGTCTGATCATCTCAGTAGACTCACTGCATATATTAAGCAATTGAGATTGGTAGCCTTCATTCAGTCATCCTGTTTGGACATACACTTCTCTTCCAGTGATAGGATTCAAGCAGACATTTTACTAATGGTATGCCCAATTCTATGCATACCACCCCTCTGATATCTACCACAAGTACATGCAGCTTGTAAAGCAAGCAAGCATGACATACTGTACCTCATCATTTGGGGGGCCAATAACACACTGCTTCGTACTGTACCCTCACCAACACAAAGATGTTACAGCTTTAATAGTTTATGTGAAACGCATAGGCTTAAGGTTATATATACTAAATAATGTTCTTCCTTTGGCTGAATTATTGTTAAGGCTTCATAGACACCAAAAGATTGTGAAACAAGAGGGAGAAAGATAGTAATGAGCAGAAGAATCTGAACAAGAATCAGCTAATACAGCCTGACAAGCATGGAAGCTATGGAAAACAATACATTGTTCCATGGCAGTTCTTCAGCACTGTCGTACTCCCTCAAGATCTCAGCCAACTATGGCATAAAAGTTGCACCTTCCTAAGTCTACTCCCTTGGTCTTCATGAGGGGATGCTCCTATGACAGGTAGGAACTCAAAGTCTTATAGGTTCATAGGTTCATTAGTAAGTACCAGGCTAGCTGGAAGCCTTATCAATTTCCCTTTTATTGCTTGAATTAACCTATTGGTATTAAAATGGCTCTACCCATCCAATGGTCGATAATTATGTATTAACCCTAGTGAGAATAACTGGGATCATGTCCTAGATAATTTCACAGGACCCATGCATGTGATAAAGCATGTAGGAGCTGCCACTGTCCACTGGCTCCATCTCGCCTACAGTGCTGCACGAGTGATGTGTAAAATAGAGCCTATAATACCACAGCAATAAGAAAGTCTTTCCTTCCGTGCCTGCAGCCCACATATGTGCTCTTGCACTTCCAAAGCTATACTTCTACTATTGTGACTGCTGCACATGCACAAGCATGGCCACTAACTTCTTTGAGTGTGCATGTGTAAGAATCTAAATGAAACACTACATGTGCTACTAAAAAATTAAAAAATGGCATTTATTTCGACCCAACCTTGTCTCAGAATTGTGTCCCTGATTTAACTACACGAGCCTCAGTGTAACATCCCAAAACATACACTGGACCACTGGTGCACTGTCCACAATCATTTGCAAATTGCTTTTTCCCCATTTGTTTCATAAATACGAAGAAAAAAAAAACATATTTTTTTCCAGTAAATCAGTTCCCCTCTTCTCCCACACCATTAAACTTATGGTCCCCCTGGTACACAAATGAAGCTGAATGGACTCCTGAAGTCAGCACACAACCTGCCAATCAACTGATTAGACATCTGTTAGGCCCTTTAAACTTTTCCCTGCATTGTTTCAGTGCTTGAACACTCCTGAGGTTCCTGCATTGAATAAGCCATATTTAGAGGGAATATCTCAAGCTGAGCTAGGGCCTGCTAAACAGAAACAAAATCAGCAGTTTACCAAGCGTCAGTGGAAAAAAGTGCTTATCCATATAAAATGAAATAAAATTTGTTAGTAGACCTGAGTGACCAGTGGCATAAGGAAGAGCAGTGCAAAGCTAAAGTACAAACATTGCTGCCAACTAGACAGTTTTTCAACAAATAGTGTACAACAGAGTTACACAGGGCTGGATATTGAATGGTGTGCAAATCAGGGTCCTGGCAAGAAGCATACTTTTCAACTGTTCTTGAATCTGCCTTCTTTTTTGGTACCTCAAAAAATGTTTGATTTTCTGGTGAAGCACTAAGAATTACAGTCAGTATAGCCACACATTAGAGTTTAATATTTCATATTGTTCAAAATGCCTATTAATGCAAAACGTCTGGTTCGATTAACTTTTCAAGTAAATGAGTGTAATATTTTCATATTTCTTATTGTTCAAACATATATTAATAAAAAAATGTCAGGTTGTATTAACTTTTCAAGTGAATTAGTGTAATATTTAAAAACTGTTCCTGATTCTGGGTCTATGTGTGTGAATGATTGAGCATTAACATGTGTGTGTTTTTATGTGGTATTTCATGGTATAAAATGAATTCTTACACAATGTTTGGAAATTTCTCATTGCTACCTACTGTCTAACTACCACCATTTTGCAGACACTTGTACTTGTTTAGCGTTAAATGTATTTATGCATATTTGCATATTTTATGTTAATAACTCAGGGGGTGTCTACATAGTAGCATGGTAGAGCAGTATTTCACAGGATAGCTCAGCACTTAGGCCACGGATGTCTGCTAACCTAAATGCAGCGGTCAGTAAACAACAAACTGTGATTCTGTTTTATGCTAAATTACGGATATGTGTCATATTAATATTTATGTTAATACCTTGATCCAGATGGGGTATATATGATGCTTTATGTTATCAAATGAAAAGTGTACATAATGTTGCAAAAGCAGTCAGTGATACCTGTTGTTTGCCTCCTGCTGTTTTGCAGATTTGTATTTGTTTAGTATAAAATATGCATGTTAGCATAAATATCACATTTCTGTAAATATCCCAGTCATTGTCCACCCAAACACATTGTAGAACAATATTTCACATGCCCAGTCACCACAAAAGTCAGGAATGTTTACTCAGACAAATGAGGTCCAGAGAAAATGTAAGATATCTTTCAGAGATATGTTAATAATTCTATTAATAACTTGAACCAGAATGTATTTAAGTTTCTCTATGTGGTAGCAAATGAGAATAAACAGAATGCTGAAACAACTTTGCACTCATAGTTGCACTGATAGCTTTGTATATATATATATATATATATATATATATATATATATATATATATATATATACACACATATATGCACACATGTATTTATCCATTAAATATGTAGATATGCAAACCATCATAGTTATGCAAATATCTCAAAAACTGGAGTAACATCTACAAAATTGCTTTGCAGCAAAGTGAAGACCATCTACACGAACAAAAATCACATTGATAGTTGCAGTCTTCCAGTTATGTTTACAGAGGCATTAATACTTGTTTGGATAATTATTCTAATTAAATTTACATATTATGGAATTACTTGTTCAATATAAAATTAACACTATGTCTGGCTGAAATATTAATATCACCATTGTGTACAAGACTGCATGCTGAATAACTTTCATATGCTTTTTTGTAACTCTTACAGTTTTTGAGATATATACATTTGTTTATGGGTATGTTGGAAAACTGCATTCTCAGAGTTTTAGCTCAGGTGAAAGGTGTTAAGAGATCAATTCAGCAGGTGTCAGCAGATGTGAAATTCCACTCAAACTAAGTGTGAAAGAGTTAGTAGTACTGGGGGCAGATCTGGAGTTAATTTTCTATTACCCATCCAATGATCCAAGCTGTGCTTGAATATGGACAGGGATGAGCTTTGTTTATGTTGATGGGGAGTCTGTTCCACAGCAGCGTTATCCTCTGTGAGCTTTGTTTATGTGGATGGGGATTCTGTTCCAGAGCAGTGTTATCCTCTGTGAGCTTTGTTTATGTGGATGGGGATTCTGTTCCAGAGCAGCGTTATCCTCTGTGAGATATACCTGTCCATCTAACCCATTCTGTGTACCTAGCATATCTGACACCCGAAGCATAAATGTTTTTTAACATCCCCCAACCCCCACACTCACCTCCACGGAGATTTATTTCTAATACCTCCTCCTATTTGACAATTGTTTTCAGTAATAATCATGAAATGAAACAAAATAATGGCCAACAAGGAGTAAGATAGGAGTAGTGATCAAATCCCAAAAAAGACTCAGCCATCCTCAAGAAGGCCTGTCCCAAATAAATAATTAGTGCCAGAACCATGGACTAAATCTAAATGTCAAAAATGCATTATCGTCTCCTTTGGAAACTTGGGTACGACACTGACAACACATCTTAAGAGCTGACCTGATAGTTCTGGATTTGGTAGCTTATGTGGACAGCTGGCTCCAAATTCTATTAGGAAGAGATCAAGATGAAGCAAACTTCGGGACATTCTGCAAAATCAGGAACAGTTTCAACTTGGTTTTACAAATACAGCACCCAGAGACAGGGAGAGTTAAGACAGCAGTATATTTCATGCAAATGCACACTAGTCACGTAAAGGCAGACTATAAGCTAAGCAAACAATATGACAGTAACTTGAAGACCAAACATATTAAGCATGTACAAGAACACTCTGTAAAAGTGGGGAGAGTTTCAAATGTGTTTCATACAATATTCCAATTTATTTTATACAAATGTGCATGCACTAGCCGTTAATGCCCGACTTTAAACTGAGCACCAGTTATTTTATCAACAACCCAGCTAGCCACCCCCTTCCCAAGAAGAAAAACACACAAATACTCCAATTTATTTTGCAAAAATGTGCACTAGACAACCTAGACTTTAAGCTAAGCAAACGAAGATAAGTTCCCGTAGCACAGCTAGCTAACTCCATCCAAACAAATTAAATTTATTTCGCACAAATGCACACCAGCCAGCCTTTAAAACAATATGAAAAAGACTAAGCTACTGCTAACCCCCCAGAAAAAGCATAAATATTCAAATTTATTCAAGCAAATGCACATTAAAGGTGGAATTTAAACCGGCCAAGTGAAAAGGATAAGTTACATTTATCCGTAGCACAGCTGGCCAACCCTCACCCCCCCCCCCAAAAAAAAATAAAAATATTCCAGTTTATTAACATAAGCAGAATTTACACTGAGAAAATGAAAGGGCAAGTTACTTTAACCCACAGCCCAGCTAGCTATCCCACACCCCATCAAAACAAAAAGGGGGCAGAAAAGTACAATGGAAAAAAAAGAACATAAATATCTGATTTCAAAATATTTAAACACGAGTGCACACACACACACACACACACACACACACACACACACACACACACACACACACACACACACACACACATACACACACACACACACACACACATACACACACAAACACACACACGCACGCATACTAGTTTAGCCACCCCCCCAAAAAAAACCCAAGAAATAAAATCTGTCTATATTCACATTAAGAAAAAAAATGTTACCTTCAGTTGGGTAGTCTACTGGGTTCAAGTAAACAAAAAAAACCTCCTCTTCCACTGCAAAACTCTGTACTGCATTGACAATTGTACAATTAGAAGGCTGTTGTTAATTAAAAAAATAACTGCGGTTCTCTCCAGTCTTGTCAGTAATTCCTTCCAAGTTTCCCCCAATCCTGTACCATGTTTTCATGCATGGAAGGATGGACACATGGATGCATGCAAGAGGAAGAAACAAAGTGTTGCCTTCAAAGCCGGATCATGGTCAAATGGGGCCCTAGGCAGGGTAATGGAAAGGGTTCGCCCCATACACACACACACACGCACACACACACACACGCACACACACACACACACACACACACACACACACACACACACACACACACACACACAAACACACAAAAAACATAACCCCCCCCCCCTCCCTGCAGCTACTCCAGTTTCTTATCATTAATTACTTGGCTATTTCTCCCCAGTGACCACAAAAAGTGTTAAATACTCTCAGTGTGCATACTGTTTTCGTCTTTACTTCTACAATGATTACGTATATTTGGATGTAATTTAAAACTTTTATTTCAAATTTTATATTGGAGCTTTTCTCCCCGGGCCTCCGCTGAAAATGGACATGCATCCAGTTGGACTATACCGGTCAACAAATGTAAAACAAAATAAAATAAATAAGATATCACAAACACTGATAGAAATTTGCTAAACAAAACAATACAGTGTCACAATGAAAACAGACAGCATTAGAGTAAACTTTTCTGCCCTTGAAACTTGCATTCATTGAAATGGCATTGAAACCCACATTCAAAGAAAATGCATCTGGCCAGTGTTAAATAAGGTTTACCTTTGGGCTGTTTTCAAACCACAGGCCCCTTGCACACATTTTCAGGACCATGCATACATGCATCTGTTCTTTGATTCACCTTCTGACTATATTAAATTATAGTATTTGTATATAATACAGCACCACTTATTAGAGTGCTTTAAATTTGTAGTTTTGGACATCCTTCCAGTAAGCAATGAAAGAAAACATATGACCCAATAATGACAAAACTGTCCATTTCAGAATATTTCAACCATAAAAGGCCAATCAAACTTCTGTCATTACAATCTACCAGTACCAGTCAGTATGCGCAATCTCTGCAAAAGTAAAAGTCAACTGAATAATTCCATGTTAAAGAGATCTGTAACTAATGAAGAGGTTGGCACTAGTAAACAACTTTATATTTCAGTGTTTCATACACAAATTCAATGCATGCTGCCCTTGAAGAATAAATTGCCTATGTCACATTAAAAAAAATGTAAGCTGGTAATATTGAATGGATGGCAAACTATCAACAGGTTCATAGTTACTAGGCATCTCATCCAAAGGAGGACAACCTCAGGACTGCAGCACCCCCACCCCTTCAAGCACAGCACAGTATCAGCAATCTATCTACATGCTGTAGGATTAGAACTGACAGCCTTCTGTATGATCAGCCAGTATGCTAACTGTTATGCTATGAACGTTTGCTAAACAAAACTGAGGCAAACTGAAAACAGACTTAGCATGAGCAGCAGTAAACCTCTCTTCCCTTGAAGCTCACAATTCCTTGAAAATGCAATGAAGCTTACAATTCCTTGCAAATGCACTGAAACTCAGTTCCTTGAAAATGCAAACAAGAACCACTCTGGCAAAGGAAGGATCAAAACGACCTCCAATCAATAGCGTAAAAAGAACTTCTTTAATAAATTCCACTTCAAATGATAAAAACAGCAGAGTTCTCATCCAAAAGAAACAACACAGTAAAGTTAAGCGCTTTCACCTAGTTCAAATACCAGGCTTCTTCAGAACTCTGACCAAAGTAATTTACCCCATTAAATAGTTTAAAAAACATCATGTGACAAACCCTCCAAATGCAATTCAATAATTTAAAGAAACAATGCATTAATTTATACAATGAGACCTGGTCCACTAAGTTAAAATCTGTTGGACAAAAAACGTCAAAATACAAATAGATGCAAGGTGCAAATCCAATATATGATTCATACAATAAAAACAAAACACTTTAATAATAATTAACAATTAATGATTAAAATACGCATTCCCAATCATAATCTGGCAGCTCTTAGTTTTAAAACACTGCCTATATTAATGTCATTTAGTCCCAGGGCTCTTCCAGCATCTAATTTAAGTTGCCAAAGCAACTCCCTATATTCCAATTTGGATTCCCAACTACCGCCCCAGGGATCCCTACAAACCTGCTCAAGTACAAAAAACTTTATATCCATATTGTTACAATACTGGGAATGTTTATAAAAAGCATTGGTTTCTTTCCCTTTACTCACTTCATATAAATGTTCGTAAACTCTCCTGTTTAAAAACCTTTCTGTTTTCCCTACGTACAAACTAGAGCATTGTATACACATGCTCAAGTAAACTACCCCTTTAGACTTACAGTTAAAATATTGATGGGGTTGAATGTTAAATTTCCTGGACGGAATATACAGTAAACCCTGATTAAACATATAGGGGCATTGATGACATGCACCACACTTGTAAGTACCTTTCTTCTTCCTGGTCTGCCCTGTCAATTTAGCTACTCCCCTCTCCATATAATCCTTAAGATTCATATCTCTTCTTCTAATGAAATAGGGTTGAATAGGAAAAAAATCAGAAATTTCATCATTCACCTTTAAGACAGGCCAGTATTTAACATTGATCCTCTCTACTTCGGATGAAGTTCCTGAAAAAGTATGCACAAAGGAACATTCCTTAAGATCACTTTTTAAAGAGTCTTGGTCCAAATCACCATTACCAGTCCCTAGTAAAGGAAAAAAAAATATTCCTGTTCTCCATAACTTCCTTAAATATATTTTCAATCAATTCCTCAGGATAACCTCTCACAATATTTAAAATCTCACCCTATTTTTGGGTTTTGTTTTCACATTTTATGGTTCACACCCACACACACACATGCGTAACCACATGCAAGCAAGCATACACACAAGCACGAGTGAACATCTTGTATTCAAATTTCAAGCACAACGCAGAAAAGGAGTAGGCAACAGGTGCATGCATTTGTCGGCGCAAACATGGATGCACAGACAAATGGCATTCTTAAAAGAACAATGCCCTTAAAGGATCTAGTTCTGGATTTAGTTTAAGTTTTTTGCATTTAAAATGCAAAAAGCTTTTAAAGGGCAAGGTGGCACCCCCTTACTATTTGCACAAAGGGAAGACTGCACCCTCCGCACTAGCATTAGTATGCCTCTGGTACACTGCTCTGTTATTGCTCACATCATTTCAGCTATGACTGCCATAAGCAAGTAATTCACAATTTTTGGCATAAATTAGGAAAAGCTGATATTTAATGCTGTTGTCATGGCATGCTACAGAGTCTGGTGTCCAGTTCCACATCCACTCATTGTGTTTGAAGAGTTTGCATGTTCTGGGCATTTTACATAATTACTTAATAAGATGTGCTCATGATTATATCAATTAAATTAAAACAGAGTGTGGGCAGGGATATAGCCAAAAAGAGTCTGAAAAGTACAAGTTTACTTATCCCGTTAAATGGATTCATGTCAGTAAACAGAAACCATTGATCAATGAAACTTACTGCTGATCAAAGGAGACAACAATTTTATTTAGCATGTTTTTGATAGATGTAACCAAGGAAAATAGAAATGTATTGCTTTTAATACTGACCTTACATTTATAACACACACTATACAAGCATATTGTTACCCCTGCAAACTCATGGTGGCTCCTGGTAACATCTAACCTGGAAGTCCCATGAGAAGGATTCTGTGGACCCAATAGACTGATGCCCCTCCCCTCCACTATATCAAGAATAGCCCTCACCCAGTCATTCCCATACCACACTCCTGCCCATCAACATCTTTCCATCTGATCCTACCTCCATTAACAATTTTTTCCCCTTCCATAGCACACACATCTTCTTCCTATAGCTGAGTCTCATATAAGTAAGCTTCTCTGTCAGCCAGCACACCCAAAGACAGACGTGTAATTGCAGTGATGTTATAAATGGCTGTGCTACACCAAGGCAGCTAGACACACAGTGATCCATTCAAATTAAATCATTCTCATCTATACCCAGTACTAATTAAGTTCACCTGAATAATTCCAAGGACCTCTGCCTTTCAGATGAGGTTTGAAACAAAATTCCATCAACCTGAGTAAAGAATAACAAGAAGAGTGTTAAAAAGTACAAAGAATATACTGAAAACTGAAGGGGAATTTCCCAAATATTTTGCCAATTTTCCCCATCTGCATAATAAATACCATCTTGGGTCTACCCAAAAAATAGGCCACAAACTTAGTGGGAATAACCAGGTCATCAAAAGATCAAATAAACATCATTTACACCACTATGTGTTACATATCTCATCCTCTAGTCCTGAATGAGCAACCAATCACAGCTAACAGACATTTATTAAATCATTCATGAATAAAATAAGTATGCTTTTAAAAGTAATGGTTCAACACTGTGTTTCCCATACGCATGCATAGTAGCATAGCTAGGGCAGGGAAGAATGGGGCAACTGTCTTGATCGCCTAGGGAAAAAATTCACTGAAGTGGCCATTCAAAGCATTGGGATTTCGCTCTTTATTAGTCGGCGAACAGATTTTCGCTGACTAGGTGTTTCGACAGCGTAATATAGACCCCATAATAATCACCCCTTCCTCCTTGTCATGCTTCATAATCCAAAGGTCATTTTTCTTTCATCACTTGGAGGATTAAAATACCTTGTTTTTGGTTTGTCTAATGTCACCTTCACAGTCCTTCAAACATACACAATCAATCACACATATAATAGAGATACGTACAACACACACACACCTTACCTACATATGGCTCAAATATACAGGTAATTTTTGGAGGTTTAGCAATTTACTTGTTTGGTATATGGCTAGAAGCTGCAAAACTTGGTAAAATCCCATTCAGACAAAAGGAAGGCATACTGGTTCTGCACTGATTGCATAACAAATGGAAAGTGATACTGAAAAGCAAACACTGGAAGTCAGAAAGCATAGCCACTGCATCACTGTGATGTTACACAAATACCATGTTGACAGCATTTTTAAATACAGTTACAGTGCATGAAGAAAAAATGAAACACATTACAATGAACATTAGTCACAAAGGTTCAGCAAATTAGGATGCAGTGTTTTAGCATCCACAAAAAACATGTTTATTACTTATATGTTAGAAAATTATTTATCATGCTATTATATACAGTGTTTCATATTTAACTGCCTTCTGTTTCAGTGTAATGCAATAATGCTAGCAAGAAAATCACACATTTACATATCCCCACATTCAGGTATTTAATATGTCAGCTACAAACAACTGTCTTAACATGTTTTGTTGATGCTTCTGACTATAAGAATGGGCCAAGCATTGTTTCATTTAACTGAGCATCCACATCAAACACAAATAAAAAAAAATAGGATAGCAGGTTCTATATCATGGTCTTGAGTGGCCCTCTTTCAGAATTAACAGTGTCAGAGTCCCCATCTGTATTAAGACACATGGGTATAAAGCAGAATGAATGTAATCAGCAAAGCATTAGAAGAATTAAAAAAGTCAGCCCCCCCCCCCCCCCCTCCCAGAATAGAAAGACTCAAAGGTCTTGGCACCATTAACAAAATCAGAGAGGTCCCAGCAAGATTAAAAGTTGTGAGGGGATTTCAACAGGATTAACAAGTCAAGATGGGTTTCAGCAGGTTTTCTAGAATTAGAGACCCTAACAAGATTGACAAAGTCAGACCTTTAGTACGGTAAAAATGAAGAAAAAGAAGCCAGTAAAAGATTAATAGTCTTCGATAGTATTAACAAAATTAGTCCACAAGACCAAAGCAACAATAAAGAAGTCAGAAAGCCCTAGTAAGAAAAATAAAAACGGGAGGTACAACAATACAAACAAAATCAGGAGATCTCTAGCAGGACGTGAATATCTACAGGACCACCCCACAGAATTAAATGCATCAAGGGACTCATAGCAAATCTTACTAATTTCAAGTGTGTGTTCTGGGTGGGGGGTTGCTTCTGTACAGTGATTTGTCTGAATTTCAGAAAGCCATTCCACACTGTGCTACACAACAAAACACACTATAACAAAAGCATACATCAGCTCATAAAAGAACATGAGCAAGGTGGAACAAAATGATTTTAAGAGAGACAAGATAAAATGGATGAGGTATATAGGCTGGAGCAAACCTGTTAAACTAGATTCAAATGTATTGCACATTTAGAAGACGGAGACTGACTGTAGGGAAAGATTTATCTGAAGGCTATAATGTGACACATCACAGGGGTCAGTATGGAGACAGATACATTTAGTACATCTGTCTTGGATATTAGTAGAACTTAATATTTCTGAATGTGACTCAGAGAAGGAAAACTGTGAGAAACAAAGTGGTTATAAAGAATGTTCTAACAAGCTTTTAGAAATGGTTAAGATAGACTGCAGAATAGTGAGGTTAAATGCAACTAACTGCAAAGTTATATGCCTCATGTCTTTAGTCATACTAGATTGTATGTATGTTACATGAGATAAACAAGTAAGAAACTACTGAAAACAAAGCAAAGGGGTTTCCCATAACTTCACTGGTAAATCAGTCACAACAGTGCTAATGGGAGATCAAAACTGTGGAGGAATCCATAGTCAGAGGTAATCGTTCCTCAGATCTCGATGTTAAATAACCCCCTAGACATGTCACTTACTAAACCTTACATGGGGCTATGTACCAGCTCCAAAGACGAAAACCGAGCAAAAATATTAGACGATGGAAGACATTCAGAGATAAGTTACCAAGATGACAGGGTCAATATAGGGTTCAAGTTAAAATGAGAAACTGAAGAATCTGAAGCTTTTTCAGCAGAGATATGGCAGGATCTTGATGCTTATGATGAAGTAGTATTGTTTTGAGAATTGAATGGGGCTTTGTTGAGGGAAAAAACAATGAAACAAAGGTCTAAAGATTAAAATAGTGATTTAAAGAAATATATTACTTTTTTACCAGGCAGGTGGTAGACAACAGAATGTGTCACCTAGGTGGCTGGTAGGCTACAGAACAAATGGTGCACTCAAGGCTACTACATATAAATATGCATAGAAGTTAGGGCAACTACATGAAAGCTAACATTGTGTTTGGAATCACATTTCTTGCCTTTTTTGAATGTCTGTAAGAAACTTAACAAAACTTTCAGTGAAGAAGTTATTGCAATGTAGAATGTGTTTAAATAGAAAAATGTGGGGTATATAGTACAACATGTCTGCACCCAACATCCAAAATAGAACTAGCAAAGCAATATGGAGAGAAATGTACAGTCTGTCAAGTCCTGTTAACTTGACAGACCAATTAAGTAAATCTTCATAACTTTCCACAAGGCTGTGTGACTTCACAGGATGCTAAGAGGTATGTTCCCACTTCACTTTATGTAATGATTTACACTGAAATGGACCACCTATCAATCAGAACTCAACAGACCATACCAAAACTTTTTAAAGTAATATCTCAGAATCAGACATGGCAGTCAGAAATCTGAGGTGACGATGACAACCTTTGTTAAATGGTCATTTAGGAGATGGCCTCAAAAATACATATTCATAGAACAAATGCAGACCATATATTACTACACATTCATCACAAAATATGCAAAACATTATAGCCATGTAATAACTTATGATGAGAAATGGATATGACAGACTCTAAGTGCTGATTCTACCTTTCCTTTATATTCCTTTCATCATTTTCAGCTAGTTAAAAGCAATGTACTCTTAATAGTCAATAAATGATAAGTCTGCTAATGTCATGGCTGTAGGAAGTGCTAGGCAATAGAAGTGTGACTCTTTTATCTAACTGACATCTTATTCAAGAAAACTCTATTCTTCTTATTCTGAGCAGCTTTCTTACCTGCATACACATGCATGTATTCAAACAAATGCACACACACACACATACATATACGCACACACTCACTCACACACACACACACATGCACAAACACAAAGACACACACACTCTGCCATTCACTATTCCTGCTAAGTGATAACCCGGCAGCTGCTGTGAAGGTAAAATTCTATATCCCTGTGCACAGCACAGCCACTGCTCATCTTGCTTGCCCGCCTCAGAATTGTTTTAGAGTAAATGCCTGCTATCTGGGTGAAGCAAGCATGCTGCTTCCAACAGAGATGTTCATTATTCTTCCTGATAGACAAGACTGTATCTATTTGCAAAGCATGGCATTGCCTGTTACTTAGGTGCATATCTCTCAACCTCAGATCATTAAAATTCATACGACTGTCCTTTAAAAGTCACAACAGGGGGTCAGAAAGGGAAATGCTTATTTATATTTTGCAACAGAGGTGTTCATATACTAGACTTCCTGTTGCTAGTGCTAAGGGATAGCTGTATAATATTTGTATTGTCCTTCCTCTGTTGCTTAACAAAGCATGAACCCTTAAAGAGTATTCATAAAGACATTCAGTATATCTAAGAGGAGCAAGGCTAAATCTCTGGATAGAAAATGACAGAGCTATATGCAAATCACAGCAGTTGAGAGGTATGCTTGGATAAAATGGACAAACTACTTCTACTAGGGATATTTGTATTATTTCTGCAAAACAAAAGCAGCTATATGGTCCAGATTCAATAAAGCCTACACTAAGTGCACACTAAGAACACTCATCACATTTTTTGGGCTTTCTAGTCACTCAGAAAGATTACACTAAAGACACATGTAGTCTACACTTTGTGGCAAGCTTTATGAATCCCTGTCAATATTTAAAGGTGCAAGAATATCAGTAAGAAAACTAAAACTAGGGAGAAGAAGGTGTGCTATATCTGTGTTGTCTGTTCACTCAGAACGGTGTACATTCACTGTAGGCTTTATTGAGTCTATTGCATATGGGTGTGTTAATCATTCTGCCTAGCCACAGCATTCGTTTTATACTAACAGTATTCTGTTTGGGTGAAATGGGCAAGCTGCTTCTACTAGAGTCCTTCAGTATTCCTCTTGCTAAACAAAGAAAAGTGCATCCCTGTGCACATTGTGGCTGATCATTCCACCCAGCCCCAACATTACCTTTACTCTGCTGGCTGTTATCTGTGTGAACCAGTCAAATTCCATCCACCAGGGATGGTTATTATACTTCCTGTTGTTACTTGTGTGAACCAGTCAAGCTCCATCCACCAGGGATGGTTATTATACTTCCTGTTGTTAGTTGTGTGGACAAGTCAAGCTCCATCCACCAGGGATGGTTATTATACTTCCTGTTGTGACTTGTGTGAACCAGTCAAGCTCCATCCACCATGGATGGGTATTATACTTCCTGTTATTAGTTGTGTGAACCAGTCAAATTCCATCCACCAAGGATGGTTATTATACTTCCTGTTGTTACTTGTGTGAACCAGTCAAGCTCCATCCACCAGGGATGGTTATTATACTTCCTGTTGTTAGTTGTGTGGACCAGTCAAGCTCCATCAACCAGGGATAGTTATTATACTTCCTGTTGTGACTTGTGTGAACCAGTCAAGCTCCATCCACCAGGGATAGTTATTATACTTCCTGTTGTTACTTGTGTGAACCAGTCAAGCTCCATCCACCAGGGATAGTTATTATACTTCCTGTTGTTACTTGTGTGACCCAGTCAAGCTCCATCCACCAGGGATGGTTATTATACTTTCTGTTGTTACTTGTGTGAACCAGTCAAGCTCCAACTACTAGGGATGTTTATTAAACTTCCTGTTTTTACTTGTGTGGACCAGTCAAGCTTCATCCACCAGGGATGGTTATTATACTTCCTGTTGTGACTTGCGTGAACCAGCCAAGCTCCATCCACCAGAGATAGTTATTATACTTCCTGTTGTTACTGGTGTGAACCAGTCAAGCTCCATCCACCAGGGATGGTTATTATACTTCCTGTTGTTAGTTGTGTCAACCAGGTAAGCTCCATCCAGCAGGGATGGTTATTTTACTTCCTGTTCTTACTTGTGTGAACCAGTCAAGCGCCATCCAGCAGGGATGGTTATTTTACTTCCTGTTCTTACTTGTGTGAACCAGTCAAGCACCATCCAGCAGGGATGGTTATTATACTTCCTGCTAACAAACAAAGCAAGGAGCTCACCCCATACTGGACAGACGAATGACAACCTGCATTCTACAGCACATTCTCTTTGTTTTGCAAAATGCAAAGTACATAAAGTATATGCAAGTTAAAACTAAAGTGCAGTTAACTGTAAAGTGCGGTTAACTCCAGGTGACATTCTTGTTCTCCTAGACTCGTAAAACAGGGGCTGGAATAAATGCCCACACTTTCTTCTCAAATGGACTCCCAAGTTATTTTTAATGTTACTTTCTTCCTTACTACTTTGGTCTAAGCGCCTGCAACAAGTACTATACTGTTGCCTGTTCCATCTCACAGATTGGAGGTAATTACTTGTACCAATCGTCCTTGACTGACTGGCTCTAGAAGTGATGGATGCACATGTTGATCATCCTCATAACACACACCACCTCACTATGCTCAGTATATCTTCACTCCCATACTCTGTCCCCATTCCATCTCACACCCTACATCATTTTTTGCATAGTAACTACAGTCCTTACCCACCAGTTTCCTCCATACTTCCCCAATCAGTTGGTTTATGTAATATAAACCTACAAGTATCCCCTCCCAACCCAACATCACTTCCCTTAGCAACTTTAACCACTGCCTTCTTATTAATCTCTTGCCATCCCCACTACACATCTCCAAAGATTATTTCAGCAATAAAAATATTGCTCTACCTCTCAACATCTTGGAAATCAGGACAAAGCCAAACATAATGGGGAGAACAAAGGCTCAAAAATCGAGACATGTTTTAAAAACTGCACTTATAAACTGAGAAGTATATTAGAATAACAGGTTTTGCTTCAACATACATTTTCTGAAAACAGCGAAGTCTGAAACTCAAATGTCTGTAATTATTTACTGACTTCAATCCTCAAAGATTTACCACAAAACCACAAATTTTATGGTGAACAGACCAAAAATCCGAGGCAAACATCTGGACATTCTGCAAAAATCTGGACAGTTGAGAGGTATGTAATCTCTGCTCTGATACTACCAAACACTTAACATTAAACAAAAAAGCAAAAAACAAAACTTACTATTCCTCCACAAAAGACAATACTGATAACATGTTCAGTCACTTCGCTCTTACATCTGAGTATACCAATGGTATCTGAGGAGTGGTATTGTTCTCTATCCATTTATCTCACCATCAAACTCCCCTAATTCACCCAAAGCCATCAAAATCATATTCAACCACAAATCTTTCTGCCAAATATTGTAACCAGAGGACAATTTGTAGCTAGACTAAAACTTCTTTTTAAGCTCTTCAGTTCCAAATGCAAAAGGATAAAGAAGTATTTCATGCAAATATGCACTTCATAAACTACAACCTGGAACATTAATCTTAACCCTGAACCAAACTCTATCTCACATCAGGTTTCCAGCTCCTCTCTCTCTCTCTTTCTCTCAAAAAAGTACAAATATCACAACGCTGAGTGTGCATGTATGCACTAGAATCACTCTCCCGACATAATTCCAATCCTTAATACCCCCCACAAACAAATATCTAGGAGTCAATCATATCAGTGCTCAGAACATAAAGATCAAATCAGACTGTAGAGCAGCATAGATTAACAAATACTCCTAGTATACTTACCATCAATTAAACTTGGCTCAAGACCTTTACTTGTCCCACATTTTTCTTAAACAAAAACGTCCACAGATTTCCCAAAATTGGACATGCCACAAACAGGAGGGGCAGAATTTTGCTAGTCAAGAAAATTACTAAGATAAAAGCAAGCCTCTTGTTTCATAATACAATGGCGTTTGAAACAGATCCTCAACTGGATCCCAATCTTTCTAAAATTTAGCAACTATATCAAACTGCACATTACTGTGGTATACATTCCCCAACCTCCACCATCTACACAAATCTTTGAGCCTACAAAACCAAACATAAGAAACAAAGTAGCAAACACCATATCATAATTTTTGGAAACTTTAAACTTTGTGTTTTCTCTTAACAAGATGCCAAAATAATAAACATTCACTCTAATTATACTCTCTTATTCATAGGTTCATAGCTGTATACTTGGCTAACAACTACTACGGCCTTTATAAGCCCAGCCATGCAACTCAAATGTGACCTGCAAGTTTTAGGTTTTAGACATTTATACAAGGGATGATATTTGGTTATGACATAATTTACTGACTGCCTCTTCTAATCAGAGACATAGGGGCCAGACCACGGGTAAATTTCTGATTTTCCATCCAGTGGTCCAAGTTATGCTTAAAAAGGGTTAGGGACAGATGTTGTTTCACATGGATGGGGACCCTATTTCGGAGAAAGTGAATTCTCTGTGATACATATCTGTCTCTCCAACATGTCCTATTTATATTGCAAAATTTAGGGCTTTGGATCTAGTAGTTGTGATGCTCTTTGTATTGCAGTTGTGCAAAAAGTTCATTAGAGCAGGGTCCAAGGATTCTTTCCAAGCCAAGTATAGACCACCTCTCAACAGTCTGTAGGAGACAGAGTATAGGGATAGGGCTTTGAGGCGATCCATATAAGACATTTTGTTTATGCCCTGCAGACATTCCAGGTGCTGCATATGTCTGGTTAGGTGCATACGAAAGGGGGCATTATACTCTATGATGGGTGTGATGAGGGCTGAGTACAGCGGTATAATGACTTCCTTAAACCTGGATGCCATGCTTAAATTATATGTTCAGCAGCACAGAAGGATTTTCTTACTACCTTGGGTAAATGTTGGAGAGAATATAATCTCTCCTGCTAGGCCAAATCTTGCAAGAGGGAAAGATTATCAGCGGGACCTTCTCATAACAAAATCCATCTACAAGAAAGAGAAATCAAATGGTTCCAGACAGTCTGTTTACCCATCTCCCAGTCTGAGACACCTTTTTATAAAATCTCCAACTCTACCACCCACATCACTTTTTAAAACGATACATTTCTGAATCTTAAAAGTTCCCAAAACTAAGAACAATTCCTGAAGCTATGGAGTTAAGTAAAAATCCTGAACATGCCAAAACATTTGTTAACCTAGGTTAAGAATGTAAGCTTGAAATAAAAGAGACTAAATCACTCTACTTATGGTCCATATTTTCAACAATGTCCTCACAGCCTAAACAATTTTGGAAAACAATAAAGGATATTTCTTACTTTAAAAACATAAAATCAAACAGCACCAGCCATTGTATGAGCCAATCTACACTGGAAGACCTTAAGAAACTCACAGCTCTCCCTGTACTCCTTTACCAAACATAAAACTTGACCACTCAGATAGCGAATATTCTCACCAATACCCTCAACCAAATGACAGTACCCTCCCTCCCTTCTTCCCTAATATTGTCCTTGTCACACTAGCCTTTTACTTTCAAATGATTTTAGTTAAATATGTCAGAAAAAGTCAGAGAAAACCCATAAGAATGTACCCACCACTAAACACAGCAGTATATATCCTTCCTCTCTTCATTTTGGTACCTGCTCTCTAGCTAAAGCACTTATCTTTAATCCTTCACTCACTACATGAATCATTTCTTGCAATTCAAACATCGTCTTACAATTCGTGTCCCTCAAAAGAACATCCCCTCCTCTCCTCAAGATTTCTACCCTATTTCAGTACTGTGCTCTGTTATTAAAATAATTTAAAAACTGGTCTATAAACAACTTTTTGGGTCAGCACGGATTCAGAAGTAGCCACAATTTACTTACTAAAGTTTATGCTGACTAAGAGAATATTTTCAGCAATGGAGAAGGGCCGTTTGAGCAGTGCTGTATTTACAGATATATGCAGGACATTTGAGATTGCAAATCATCTAACAAGTTAGAACTGTACACTTTTATTAGTAATGCTATAACTTCTCTATACAATGTACCTGTCCAATAGAATATTTAAAATTGAGGCAGCTAACACTAAGGCTACAACTTGGCTATGCAATTTACCTATCCGATGGGATTTTTTAAGATTGAGGTAGGTAACACTGTGTCTGATAAAGGCACCTTTAATGTTAGAGTTCCCCTAGTATCTGTACTTGGCCCCATCCTGCTTTCCTTGTTTATAAATGTCCTTATCTCCACCTTCCCTGTGAATAATATCATACCTGATGCTATTCCACAACATTACAGAAAGCATTTCAAAAGGACTATCACTATGACACACCTGGTTAAACAGGAATCTCTTTAAAGTTCATTTTACAAAAACTGCAGTAAAGACGTATAAGGCTCAACACAAATCTGTAGCTTCCCTTCGTCATTGCATTAATACTTCCCAGCAATTCACATATCACCCGAGTGCAACAATATTAATACCTTAGCCTGACATTCAGTGCAACCGCCCATGCAAAACACAGCTGTATGAAAAGGAAATAACCAGTTTAATGCTGTTTATTATGTATGTAAGCACCTCACACATGATGGCAGAAATGACTTGGCTAAGAACAGAATCCCAAAATGGTATATGTTCTCCTCATTATCACCAATAACATTCAACATATTCAAACATCTGTGAATAGCCTATGCTGCCTCATTAGCCTTTCCTCTTGCTTAGTATATAGCTTTGCTTGCTGGTATCATCAGAATTACTGACAGACTCATGGCAACCAGACTACAATGTAAGGCCAGGGCACTATTCATAACCTCAGCCTTTGCTCCACAGTAGAGTTCTGAAAGTGAGGAAAGGAGTGCAGACAGACAGCAGCTGCAGGGCCTACTAGGCAAAGCAGGACAACATGAACTGGTGTTGTTAACAAGGGACCAAAATACGCATACCAGGCAGACAGAACTGGATAAAAGGACTGCCTGGGTCCACATGCATGGGGCAACAGGAATAAAGGAGAGGCCATTCTAGACTTCTGTCTTTCAAATGGCTTGACTGCATTCCCCCCGTTTTGGATGTAATAGTTTGGTGTTTGGATGGCTCTTGAGTGCTGTTCTGCAGCCTGTGTTGGGTGTGTGTGGTTTTTGGTGTGGAACAATAGGTTTCCCAAAGTGTGTGTTTCCATCTTCTCTTCCTGCTGGACCCTAGAAAACTGAAAGTTCCTGCCAGTGGGTCTATAAGGTAGCCCCTATACTGCTAAGTTGTTGGTCCACCACACCTACAGAGAGGCAATGGGAGGGACTCTGAGCTTTGGTACACTGCCAGAGGAGAGTAGCAGGGCACTACTACCCGAATGCCACTAAGGCAGTGTGTTCTACGAACATCTATTGTTACAGGTAAGTAGCACTTATGCAACTGTTCTTTCTCTTCTATAAAGCATTCAGGGAAAAAATGCTGGAACACTGAAGCATACAAATGTAACAGTTTATTAGACAAACAGTGAGGTAATTAACTTCCTCTATTTTCTATAACAGTTACCAAGGCCACTTCCTCTTTCTCTGCTTCATAATTTGAATATAACAAGCATGTCCTGATTTGTAAACATGTACATAATACTGTCATCTTTATAGTAGAATGGAATTCTGATTAAAACATTACAGAAACTGCGGCTGTATTTTGTTCACTATTATCTGAATGTCATATTTCAGAATTGCTTCCTGTAAATATGAGCTATACCCCCCTCACTTTGAATGTTAGCTCTAAATTTGCTACAGGCTAATAATGTTAGTATTACAATCCTATCTGCTCTACACTTGTAATTGTATTGCAAACCTAATTCTCTACTGAGATTTTCAGCATGATGCTGCATTTATTCTTCACATTGTTAGTTAAATCAAATATGTAATTATTGTCTTTACACCCGGGTCAGGGTTGAAAAGGGTCCAAGTACCAGCCATTTACTTGATTTCCACAGAAAATAAATAAATAAATTAAAAAAAGCAGAGGATCAAATATCAGAGAGGGTAAATGCTTCAGACACTATGCAGCTGGCTGCCTGGCATGGTTTTTATTTTATATATTAGCAAGGTAAGCCCATGGCCACAAGTGTCCCTTTTCAGGGGCAACCCGGTAGTGGTGTCTGGTTAAGTGACTCAGAGTCACACACCAGGCAAATACAGAGTGAAGACGTCAAACCCTTGACTAAAAGAAGCAAAACATGAACAGCTCAAGGCCATGATCTTTTCAATAACTATCAGGCAGTTATCCTTCACCTCAAAGAAATGCACCCAACTGACCACATTTAGACACTGACATATGTTATATGTGTGCTTTGTAAGATTATAAATGCTTCTAACTTGACAAGTATTTTTTGCACAAATATAACATTTTATGACTAATAAATTATCATTGTTTTTCTGTCTTTTTTCCTTCTGTGACGTTAGTACCTTTCCTCTCCATTCTCATTCTGCTTGAACACGGGCTACGTGTGTCACTCCTAGTTCCTGCTCCTAGTATCCACCCCCATCTGTTATGCTCAGACGCAATTCTTTTGCAGTATTTTCTTTATTCACTGAAGTGCTGAGCTGAGCACTGTACAGCTGATGTGTTATCATCCTACTGCATTAGCAGGGTCATGTCATTGGCAGGAAATAATTACTGTAGTTATGGAAGCACAGGTGCTCATATCACACGGATATCTCCAGGCAACAGCTTACGACACAGCTTTTCTACCTCACAACAACAGACACTTCATATTCTGTAAAAACTGATTCAGGAAGAATTTTTAATAACTGATATTGGTAATCAAGTTTATTTTATAGTAAACAAATACTGCCACTGAGGCCATTCTCACATTTGTCCACCTTCACCCTTACGATATCAGAATAAGAGGAAGGCTTCCATGATTACACCCACAGGAGTATTTTCCAGTGTTTTTTTATGTGGTATAAACACTTGTTTGTATTTTTCTTCATCACTATATGACAGGAGAAAAAGCAACAACATCAAATAAGGCAAAATATGGATTAAAAAGTATTACTTGCTTCTGTATATGCATGTGTGTGTGTTTGTGTGTGTGTGTGTGTGTGTGTGTGTGTGTGTGTGTGTGTGTGTGTGTGTATGTTTGTGTTCACACACACACACACACACACACATATATATATATATATATATATATATATATATATATATATATATATATATATATACACACACACACACACACACACACACACATAGACATGGATATGTATACATGTGTGTGTGCATGCTTATGCATATGCAAATGTGTATCCATGTTTGATTCTGAAGACAAGAATAGCAGAAGAAAGCTAGCAAGTAATGCATTTCAAAATTATTTTTTTTATCTTCTGGGTAGAGATACTAATCAAAGTACATTTTTTCAGGGGTAGAATGTAAGCATTGTCTAAGTCACTTCCTCAGACTGATGGTATAGGTTAAAAAACACTGTGTAATCATACCTATGACTACAGAAGGAAAAAGATTAGCAGGTCACTGCCTTAATCTGCTGTCTCAAACTGCCAGACTTGTCCGATGTTTTTAGCATGAACCACACAACAGACTGTTTGCTAGGTGATATCTCAGTAAAGGCGTCATCCTTAGCAACAGCAGTTTTCACGTTGTCTGCTGGAATGGTACCTGTGCATGGTACTGTTGCCATCTGCTAATCCTAGTACTACTCTACACACACACACACACACACACACACACACACACACACACACACACACACATATATACATAGGTCTACTTAAGACCACTGAAATACCACTTCATTGATTCACAGAACATCAAGGCGAAAAAATGAAACCTGATAACATCGACGGCAGACATTATAGGTTCATAGGTTCATAGGTAGGTACTAGGCTATTTGCCCAAGGGCATTTATAAGCCTAGCCAGAATGTGTTGGCTTTCGCCACCCCATTGATTAATTAACTTATCCTCTGTCAAGCAGAGCCAATGAAGTGATCCCAGGGGTATATTTTCTGTTACTCATCCACTCGTCAAGGTTTCTCTTGAAGAGTGTTAGTGAGGGGCTCTGCCTGATGTAATTTGGAATTTTGTTCCAAAGCATGGGGAGTCTCTGTGACAGGAATCTATACCTCCAGCATTTTCTACTTATTGTTGTGGTGGGGTTTAGCTCACTAGAGCGTGTGGCTCGCAGTGACTTGGATTTTTTTAGGTGGAGCATGTCCATCAATTCTGAGTTGGACATAACTTTGTAAGTCAGGCAGAGATCACCTCTGAGTAAGTGATATGCCACTGAGTACAGCCGGAGTTTTTGCAGTCGGGCTGCATAGGACATATGTTTGAGACCAGTAATCCTCTTGTTGAGGTACTTTTGTGGTCTTTCCAGCTGTTGGATGTGTTTTGTGAGGTACATCCCAAATGAGGTATTGTACTCTATGATGTGTTTACTGAGTGACGAGTAGAGGGGCACTATAACCTCTTTATTTCTAGATACGAACCCTTTAGTAATTAGATGGGCCACATAGAGGGATTTCCTAACTACTTTGGCAATATGATTGTCAAAAGAGAGATTAGTATCTACCTGAGTCCCCACATCTCTTATTACCTCTTCTGTATTAAGGGGGCTGCCACCTATGTGGTAACTTGTGGGTGTTTTGTTTTTCCCAAACAGGATGACTATGCATTTTTTGGCATTTAGCTTGAGGCCATGACTTTGACACCAGGTGTCTGTCTCAGTAAGGCCCTTTTGTAGGATGTCCGTGTCAGCCGAAGAGTCAATTATAGCACCCAGTTTACAGTCATCGGCAAACTTGGTTAGCCATAGTCCTCCTGTGTTTGCCTGTACTTCTGAGAAGTATATGCCAAATAGTAGGGGTCCCAGGACCGAGCCTTGCGGGACACCACTTGTGACTGGTTTAGAGTCGGACCTGGAGCCCGCTATTCTTACTGTGTGAGTTCTGTCAGTAAGCTAGTTGGCAAGCCATCTCGTGATGTAAGGGTTTATATTCAGGCTGGTGAGTTTTTCTGGAATACCCGAGTGGAGAATAGTGTCAAAAGCCTTGGCAAGGTCAAGGTAGGCTGTGTGAACCACTTTTCCCTCATCTATGGCCTTGGTGACTGTCTCGAAGAAGTCAACCAGGTTTAGTAGGCATGATCTGCCCTTAACAAAGCTGAACTGGGTCGGGTCAAGTGTTTGGAGGTTTCCAATGTCTTTGTTAATGAGTTCCATGATGATGCACTCCATAGCCTTGCAGATCAGGCTAGTCAGGCTTATGGGGCAATAGTTACCAGGGTCAGTTGTGGCCCCTCCTTTGTGGAGAGGAATAACCATTGCTGTGCACCATTCTTTGGGCACGTAGCCTGTGGAGAGGCAGAGGTTGAACAGCATGTTTAGGTGGGCGGTTAGTTCGTTCTGTAGTTCATGCAAGA